>NW_007260763.1:0-12926 GCF_000164805.1 Carlito syrichta
GTCAGCTTGCTTAGTGAGTTAGCTAACTAGCTAGCTAGCTAAGGCAGCTGGTTAAGTCACCTAGCTCACTAGTTAGCTAACTATTTAAGTCAGCTATTTAAGTCTGCTACCAAACTACTTAGCTAATTATTAAGTCAACTAATTATTCAACTAGTTAAAGAGTTAGCTAACTATTTAATTCAGGTGTTAAGTCAGCTAGTTAAGTCAGCTAATTAAGTAATTAAGACAGCTAGCTAACTCAGCTAGTTAAGTCAGCTTTCTAATTTAGTCAGCTGGTTAAAACAGCTAGCTAATTAGTTAGCTAATGGGTTAAGTCAGCAAGTTGAATCAGGTAGTTAGCTAGTTAACTAACAGGTTAAGTCAGCTGGTTGAGTCAGCTAGCTAACTAGTTAGCAAACGAGTTGAGTCAGCAGGTTGAGTAGGCTAGCTAGCTAGCCTGCTAAGAAGTTAAGTCAGTTGGTTGAGTCAGCTATCTATCTCTTTAGCTAACAGATTAAGTCAGATGATTAAGTCAGTTAGCTAACATGTTAGATAACGAGTAAGCTTACTAGTTAGCTAGGTGGTTAAGTCAGTTAACTAGCTAGGCTGCTAATTATTTAAGTCAGCTTGTTAGCTAGGTGGCTAGCTGGTCAGCTAACTATTTAAGTCATCTGGCAAGCTAGGTAGCTAACTATTAAGTCAGTTGGAGAGCTAGATAGCTAGCTAGTTAACTTAGCTTGTTATGTCAGCTGCCTAGTCAGCTGGCTAGCAAGGTAGCGAACTAGTTAAGTCAATTGGCTAGCCAACTGGCTAGCTGGCTAATTCAGCTAGTTAAGAGAGCTGGCTAGACAACTGCCAAGTAGTAGCTAGCTAGTAAAGTCAAATAGATAGCTACCTGGCTAGCTAGTGATGTTACCAGGTTAAGTCAGCTGGCTAGCCAACTGGCTAGCTGGTTATGTTAGCTAGTTTAGACTGCTGTCTAGCCAGCTGGCTAGGTAGGTAGCTAGCTAGATAAGTCAGCTTGATAGCCAGCAGGCTAGCTGTTCAAGTCAGCTAGTAAAGTTAGCTGGCTAGCCTGATGGCTAGGTTGGTATCTAGCTAGTTAATTGAGCTGGTTAGCCAGCATGCTAGCTTAAGTAAGCTCATTAAGTCAGTTGGCTATCCAGCAGATTAGCTAGTTATAAAGCTAGTTAAGTCAGATGGCTACCATGTGGCTAGCGAGCTATTTCAGATAGTTAAGTCAGCTGGCTAGCTAGGAATCTACCGATATAAGTTAGCTAGTTATGTCAGCTAGCTAAATTGTTAAGTCAGCTGGTTAAGTCAGCAGGCTAGCTAGATAATTAGCTAGGTAGCTATCTAGTTTTGCCAGCTAGTTATGCCAGCTTGCTAGCCAGGTAGCTAGATGGTTAAGTCAGCTAGTTTAGTCAGCTTGCTAGCTAGTAAAGTCAGTGAGTTAATTCAGCTGGCTTACCAGTTACCTAGCTGTGTAGCTAGCTAGTGAAATCAGCTGGCTAGCCAGTTAGCTATCTAGTTAAGTAACCTAGATATGCCAGCTCACTAGCCAGATAGTTAGCTAGGTAGTTAAGTCAGCTTGCAAGCCAGTGGACTACAGAGCTAGCTAACTAGTTAAGTCAGCTGGCTATTCAGCTGGCTAGCTTGGTATCTAGGCAGTAATGTCAGCCTGCTAGACAGCTGGCTAGCTAATTAAGTTACCTAGTTAAGTCAGCTGGCTAGACAGCTGGCTACCTAGGTAGCTATAGATAAGTCAGCTGTCTAGCCCACTGGCTAGGGAGGTAAGACACCTAGATAAGTCAGCTGGCTATCCAGCTGGCTAGCTAGGTAGCTTGCTATTTAAGTCAGCTGACTAGACAGCTGGCAAGCTAGTTAAGTCACCTAGTTAAGTCAGGTGGCTAGTCAACTGGCTAGCTATATAGCAAGCTAGTTAATTTAGCTGAATAACAAGCAGGCCAGTTATTTAAGTCAACTAGTTAAGTCAGCTGGCTAGTCAGCTGGCTAGCTAGGTAGCGAGGTAGTTAAGTCAGTTGGCTAGCCAGATGGCAAGCTAATTAAGTCAGCTAGTTAAGTCTGCTGACGAGCCAGATAGCTAGCTAGGTAGAGAGCTAGTTAAGGCAGCTGGCTAACCAACTGGCTAACTAGTTAAGTCAGCATGTTGTGCCAGCTGGCTAGCTGGTTAAATCAACCAGTTAAGTCAACTGGCTAGCCAGTTGGCTAGCTAGTTAAGTCAGCTAGTTAAGTCAGCTGGCTAGCTATTTAAGTCATTTAGCTAAGTCAGCTGGCTAACCAGCTGCCTAGCAGGGTAACTAGCTGGTTAAGTCAGCTGGGCAGCCAGCTGGCTAACAAGTTAAGTCGCCTTGTTAAGTTAGCCCACTGTCCAGCCAGTTAGCTAGGTAGTGAGGAAGTTGAGACAGCTGGCAAGCCAGCAGACTATGTGGTAGGCAGCTAGTAAGTCAGCTGGCTAGCCATCAGGCTATCTAGTTATGTCAGCTAGTTAAGTCACCTGGCTAGGCTACTGGGTAGCAAGGTAGCTAGACAAATAAGTCAGCTGGTTAGCCAGCTGACCAGCTAGTTTATTCAGCTAGTTTAGTCAGCTGGCTAACCAGCTAGCTAGCTAGTTAAGTCAGCCTGTTAAGTCAGTTATCTAACCAGCTGGCTAGCCAGTTGAAAAGCTTGTTATATCAGATGGGTAGTCAGCTGACTCTCTAGATATTTCAGCCAGTTAAGTCAGCTGGCCAGCTGGGTAACTAGCTGGCTAAGTCAGCATGATATGTCAGCTCTCTAGTCAAGTCAGCTGGTTAAGCCAGCTAGCTATGATAGGTAGCTAGGTAGCTAGACAGTTAAACCAGCTATTTAAGACAGCTGGATACCTAGGTAGCTAGCTAGTTAAGCCCGCTAGTTAAGTCAGCTGGCTAGGTAGTTAAGTCAGTTAGTTAAGTCAGCTGGCTCACCAGCTGCCAAGCAGGATGGCTAGCTTTAAGTCACCTGGCTAACCAGCTGGCTAGCTAGTTAAATCACCTAGTTAAGTCAGCTCGCTGGCCAGCAGGTTAGCTAAGTAGTTATGTCATTAAGACAGCTGGCAAGCCAGCGGGATATGTAGGTAGGTAGTTAGTTATGTCAACTGGCTAGCAATCCGGAGTCTAGTTATGTCAGATCATTAAGACAGCTGGCTATCCAGCTGTCTAGCAAGGTAGCTCGCTAGGTAAGTCTGCTGGCTAGTCAGCTGGCTACTTCATTAAGTCACCTAGTTAAATCAGCTGGCTAGCCTGCTGGCTAGCTACATAGCTAGACAATTAATTCATCTGACTAGACAGTTGGCTAGCTATGTAGCTAGCTAGTTATGTCAGCTGTCCAGCCAGCTGGCTAGATAGTTAAGTCACATAGTTAAGTCAGCTGAGTAGCTAGATGCATAGCTAGGTAGATTGCTAGTTAAGTCAGCTGGTTAGACAACTGGCTAGCTAGATAAGTCACCTGCAGTTAATTCAACTGGCTAGCCAGCTGGCTAGCTATGTTGCAAGCTAGTTAATTCAACTGGCTATAAAGCAGGCCAGCTAGTTAAGACAGCTAGTTAAGTCAGCTGACTAGCCAACTCTCTAGCTAGGTAGTGAGACAGTAAGTCAGTTGGCTAGCCAGCTTGTTAGCTAAATAAGTCAGCTACTTAAGTCAGTTTGCTATCCAGGTGACTAGATAGGTAGAGAGCTAGTTAAGTCAGCTGACTAGCCAGCTTGCTAGCGAGGTAGCTAGCTAGTTATGTCAGCTGTCTAGTCAGCTGGTTAGCTAGTTAAGTCAGGTAAACAAGTCAGCTGACTAGCCAGCTGGCTGGATAGGTAGCTTACTAGTTAATTCAGCTGGCTAGACAGCTGGCTAGCTAGATAAGTCACCTAGTTAATTCACCTGGATACACAGTTGATTAGCTATGTAGCAAGCTAATTAATTCAACTGGCTAGAAAGCAGGACAGGTAGTTAAGACAGCTAGTCAAGTCAGCTGGCTAGCCAGCTGGCTGGCTAGGTAGTGACCTAGTTAAGTCAGTTGGCTAGCCAGCTGGCTAGCTAATTAAGTCAGCTAGTTAAGTCAGCTGGCTATCCAGGTGGCTAGAGAGCTAGAGAGCTAGTTTAGTCAGTGGCCAGTGAGCTGGATAACTAGTTAAGTCAGCTAGTTTAGTCACCTGGCTGGCCAGCTGCCTAGCTCATTAATCATCTAGTTAAGTCAGCTGGCTAACCAGCTGGCTAGCTAGTTAATTTGCCTTATTAAGTCAGTTCACTAGACAGCTTGCTAACTAGTTAAAAAGCTAGTTAAGTCAGATGGCTAGACAGCTGGCTAGCTAGTTATTTCAACTAATTAAGTCAGCTGGCTATCTAGGTAGCTAGCTAGTTATTTCAGCTAGTTATGTCAGCTACCTAGCTAGTTAAGTCAGCTAGTTAAGTAGGTTAGCTAACTAGGTATCTAACTAGGCAGCTAGCTAGTTATTTCAGCTAGTAAATTCAGCTTGCTATCTGGGAAGCTAGCTAGTTAGGCTAGCTAGTTAAGTCAGATAGTTAAGTCAGCTGGCTAGCCAGCTGCCTAGCTGGGTATCTAGCTAGTTAACTCAGCTGGCTAGCCAGGTGGTTAGCTAGTTAAGTAACCTAGTTAAGTCAGTTCACTAGCCAGATGATTAGGTAGGTAGCTAGGTATTTAAGTCAGCTGGCAAGCCAGCAGGATATGTAGGTAGCTAGCTATTTAAGTCTGCTGGTTTGCCACCTGGCTAGCTAGTGATGTCAGCTAACTAAGTCAGTTGCCTAGCCAGCTTGCTAACTAGTTATGTCACCTAGTTGAGTCAGCTGGCTAGCCAGCTGGCTAGCCGGTTAAGTCAGCTAGTCAATTCAAGTGACTAGCCTACTGGCTAGCTAGGTAGCTCGGAAGTTTATTCAGCTGGCTAGATGGTTAGGTCAGCTAGTTAAGTCAGCTGGCTAGCTACCTGGCTAGGTAGATAGCTATCTAATTAAGTCAGCTGGCTATCCGGCTGGCTAGGTAGTTAATAAAGTGAGTTATGTTAGATGGCTAGATGGCTGGCTAGCTCGGTGGCTAGCTAGGTAAGCCAGCTGGCTAGCTGGATGGCTCTCTAGTTAAGTCAGCTATTTAAGTCAGCTAGTTAGCCAGCTGGCTAGCTAGGTGCCTGGCAAGATAAGCTGGCTGATTAGCAGGGTGTTCATATACGTGGCCACCTAGTTAAGCCAGCTGGCTAGCTGGCTGACCAGCAGGGTGGCTGGCTAGTTAAGATGGCTGGCTATCCAGACGGCTTGCTATTTAAGCAGGCTGGCTAGCCAGATGGCCAGCCCGCTAGCTAGCTAGGTGGCTTCCTAGTCATCTAGCCAGCCAGGTAGCTAGCTAGTTAATCCAGCTGGCTAGATATCTAGGCAAACAGGTGGGTAGCTAGTTATGTCAGCTGGCTAGCCAGCTAGCCAGCTAACTAGTTAGTCAGCTAGTTAAGACAGCTAACTGGCCAGCTAGCTAGTTAAGTCAGCTAGCAAATCAGCCAGCAATTTAGCTAGCTAGTTAAGTCTGCTAGCTTGTTGGGTTGATAGTGAGCTAGCTAGTTAAGTCAACTAGCTAGTCAGCTATCTAATCAGCCAGATAGTTACATCAGCTAGCCAGCTAACTAGCCAGTTAGCTAGCTAGTTAAGTCAGCTAGCAAGACAGCTAGATAACTTCTTTGCTAGCCTGTTATGTCAGCTAGATAGCCAGCTTGCTAGTTATCTATCTAGTTAAGTCAGCTTCCATTCAGAAAGTTACTTAGATATCTAGTCGGCTAGCAACTCTGCTAGCTGGTCAGCTATCTAGTTGGCTTGCTTGCTTTCCATCATGTCAGCTAACTATTCGACTCACAAGCCTGCCAACCGGTCAGCAAACTTGTTGGCTCGATTGCCAGCCAACAGGTCAACTAAATTTTTGGCTCACTCACAGGTCAAAAGGTCAGCTAACTAGTTGGCTTGCTCGCCAGCTGACAAGTTCAGTCAGCTCACCGATTGGATCACTCACTGGATGACTGGTTAAGGCAGCTCATGAGTCGATCACTCAATGACCGACTAATTAAGTCAGCTCATCTGTTGGCTCACTCGCCCATGGACTAGTTAAGTCAGCTAACCTGTCGGCATGCTAGCCAACCAAGTAGTTAAGTAGGCTAACCAATCATCCGACTAGTGGGCCAACATGTCACCCAACAAATTAGGTCAGTTAACTAGTCGACTATCTAATTAAGTCAGCTAACTAGTTGACCAAAAATCAGCCTACTTGTTAGGTCAGCAAACTACCCAACCAACTAGTTAACTGAGATAACTAGGGGGCCAACTCGTCAGTCAGCCTGTTAACCCAGCTAAATTGTCAGCCGACTAGTTGGCCTACTTGTTAAGCAAGCTAACATGTCAGCTGAGTATTCAGTCAATGTATTAAACCAGCTAACTAGTCGACCAACATGTTAGCCAACCAGTTAAGTCACCTAGCTAACTCATTAACCAACTAGTTAAGTCGACTAGTTAACTCATTTACCAACTAGTTAAGAAAGTTATCTAACCCATTAACCAACTCATTAAGTCATCTGGCTATCTAGTGAGCCAACTAGTTAAGTCAGCTAGCTAAATAGCTAGCTAGCTAAGTCACTAGCTAATTCAGCTAGCTCACTAGTTAGCTATTTGTCAGCTACATGAGTCTCCTACCTAACTACTTAGCTAATTACTTAAGTCAGCTAGTTAAATAGTTAGCTAACTATATAATTCAGATAGTTAAGACAGGTAGCTATCTAGTTGTCAGCCAGTTAAGTCAGTCACCTGTCAAATCAGTTAGTTAGCTAGTTAAGTCACCTAGTTAAGTCAGCTGACTAGCCAGAGGACTACCATATAGTTAGCTAGGTAATTCAGCTTGCTCGGCAGCTGGCTAGCTAGTTAAGTCAGCTGGCTAGCCATCAGGCTAGCTAGGTAGCTACCTAGTTAAGTCAGCTGGCTTTCCAGCTGGCTAGCTATTTAAGTCAGCTGGTTAGCCAGCTGGATAGCTAGGTAGCAACCTAGTTAAGTCAGCTGCCTAGCAAGCAGGCCATCTAGTTAAGTCAGCTAGTTAACTCAGCTAGGTAGCAAGCTAGTTAAATCAACTGGATAGTCAGCTGTCTAGCTAAATGAGTCATCTAGCTAAGTCAGCTGCCTAGCCAGTTGACTAACTAGGTAGCAAGCTCTTTAAGTCAACTGGCAAGAAAGCTGGTTAGCTAATTAAGTCGCCTAGTTAAGTCAGCTGGCTCACCAGCTGGCTAACTAGATTGCTTGCTAGTTAATTGAGCTCACTCACTAGCCAGCTGGCTAGCTAGTTAAGTCACCTAGTTAATTAATCTGTCTAGCCAGCTGACTAGCTATGTAGCAAGCTAGTTAATTGAGCTGTATAGCAAGCAGCTTAGCTAGTTATTTCGGTTAGATAAGTCAGCTGGCTGGCCAGCTGGCTAGCTAGGTAGAGAGCTAGTTAAGTCAGCTGACTAGCCACCAGCCTAACTACTTAAGTCAGAAAGTTGAATCAGCTTGCTAATCAACTGGTTAGCTGGTGATATCAACAAGTTAGGCCAGCCGGCTAGTCAACTGTCTATCTAGGTAGTAAGCTCCTTTAGTCAGCTGGCTAGCCAGATGGCAATCTAGTTAAGTCAGTTAGTTAATTCAGCTAGCTACCTAGCTGCCTAGCAAAGTAGCTAACTAGTTAAGTCAGCTGGCTAGACAGCTGGCTAGCTGGTTAAGTCAGCTAGTTAAGTCAGTTTTTCCAGTCAGCTGGCTAGCTGGATAACCCAGCTAATTAAGTCAGCTGGCCAGTCAGATGGCTAACTAGGTAACTGGCTAGTTTAGTCAGCTAGTTATGTCAGCTGGCTAGCTAGGTAGCTCACTAGTTAAGTCAGTTAAATCAGCTGGCTAGCCAGCTGCCTTGCAGGGTAGCTAACTAGTTTAAATCAGCTGGTTAGCCAGCTGGCTAGCTAATTAAGTCATGTAGTTAAGTCAGCTCGCTGGCCAGCAGGTTAGCTAGGTAGTTAGGTAGTTAGCTGACAAGTCATAGTGCTATGTAGGCAGGTAGCTAGTTAAGTCAGCTGGCTAGCCATCAGGCTATCTTGTAATGTTGGCTAGTTAGATCAGCTCGCTATCCAGCTGTCTAGCTAGGTAGCTAGCTAGTTAAGTTGCTGACTAGCCAGCTGGTTACTTTGTTAAGTTAGCTAGTTAAGTCAGCTGGCTATCTAGTTAAGTTAATTAGTTAAGTCAGCTGGCTAACTAGTTGCCTAGCAGGGTAGCTAGCTAGTTAAATCAGCTGGCTAGCCAACTGGCTAGCTAGTTAAGTCATGTAGTTAAGTCAACTTGCTGTCCAGTAGGTTAGCTAGGTAGTTAGGTAGTTAAGTCAGCTGGCAAGACAGAGGGCAACATAGGTTGCTAACTACTTAAGTGAGCTGGCTAGCCATCAGGCTATCTAGTTATATCAGCTAGATAAGTCAGCTGGCTATGCAGTTGTCCAGCTAGGTAGCTAGCAAGTTAAGCCTGTTGGCTAGCAAGCTGGCAAATTCGTTAAATCAGCTAGTTAAATCAGCTGTATGGCTCCTGGCTAGCTAGGTAGCTAGGCAATTAAGTCAGCTGGCTAGCCACCTGGCCAGCTAGTTAAGTCAGCTAATTTAGATAGCTGGCTAACCAGCTGACTGGCTAGTTAAGTCAGCTCATTAAGTCAGTTGTCTAGCCAGCTGGCTATCTAGTTAAAAAGCTAGTTACGTCAGATGGGTAGACAGCTGGCTCGCTAGTTATTTCTGCTAGTTAAGTCAGATGGTTAGCTAGGTAGCCAGCTTAAGTCAGCTAAATATGTTAGCTAACTACTTTGTTAAGTCAGCTAGTTCAGTCAGTTACTCTATGATAGCTAGCTAGGGAGCTAGCTAGTTAAAACAGCTAGTTAAGTCAGATGGCTTGGTAGACAGCTAGCTAGTTAAATCAGCTACTTAAGTCAGCTGGCTAGCTAATTAAGTCAGGTAGTTAAGTCAGCTGGCTAGCCAGTGGGCTATGTATGTAGGTAGCTAGTTAATTCAGCTGGCTAGTCATTAGATGTCTAGTTATGTCAGCTAGTTAAGTCAACTGACTATTCAGCTGTCTAGCTAGGTAGCTAGCTAGTTAAGTCTGCCAGCTAGACAGCTGACTACTTTGTTTAGACAGATAGCTTAATCAGCTGACTAGCCTGCTGGCTAGCATGGTAGCTAGGAAATTAAGTCAGCTGGCTAGAAGATAGCTAGCTAGTTATGTCAGCTACTTAAGTCAGCTGGCTAGCCAGCTTGTTAGCTAGGTAGCTTGCTAGTTAAGTCAGCTGGCTAGACAGCTGGCTAGCTAGATAAGTCACCTAGTTAATTCAGCTGGCTAGCCAGCTGGCTAGCTAAGTAGCAAGCTAGTTAATTCAACTGGCTAGAAAGCAGGCCAGTTAGTTAAGACAGCTAGTTAGGTCAGCTGCCTAGCCAACTGGCTAGCTAGGTAGTGACCTAGTTAAGTCAGTTGTCTAACCAGCTGGAAAACTAGTTAAGTCAGCTAGTTTAGTCACCTGTCTGGCCAGCTGCCTAGCTCGTTAATCAACTAGTTAAGTCAGCTGACTAACCAGCTGTCTAGCTAATTAAGCCACCTCATTAAGTCAGTTGGCTACACAGCTGGCTAGCTAGTTAAAAAGCGAGTTAAGTCAGATGGCTAGAAAATGGGCTAGCTAGTTATTTCAGCTAGTTAAGTCAGGTGGCTAGCTAGGTAGCTAGCTAGTTAAGTCAGCTAGTTATGTCAGCTAGCTTGCTAGTTAAGTCAGCTAGATAAGTTGGCTTGCTTGCTACATAGCTAGCTAGGTAGCCAGGTAGTTATTTCAGCTAGTAAAGACAGCTGGTGATTTAGGTAGCTAGGTAGTTAAGTCAGTTATTTAAGTCAGCTGGCTAGCTAGTTAAGTCAACTGGTTAAGTCAACTGGCTAGTCAGCTGCCTATCTGGGTAGCTAGCTAGTAAAGTCAGCTGGCTGGCCAGCTTCCTTGCTAGTTAAGTCACTTAGTTAAGTAAACTCACTTGCCAGCTGGTTAACTAGGTAGCTAGGTAGTTAAGTCAGTTGGCAAGCCAGTGGTATAATTAGGTAGCTAGCTAGTTAGTCAGCTGGTTAGCCATCTGGCTAGCTAGTGATGTCATCTAGTTAAATCAACTGGCTAGACAGCTGGCTAACTAGTTAAATCAGCTAGTTGAGTCAGCTGGCTAGCCAGCTGGCCAGTTTGTAAAGTCAGCTAGTTAATTCAAGTGGCAAGTCAACTGCCTACCTAGGTAGCTAGCTAGTTAACTGGCTATCCAACTGGCAAGCAGGTTAAGTTAGCTAGTTAAGTCAGCTGGCTAGCCACCTGGCTAGGTAGGTATCTAGCTAATTAAGTCAGCTGGCTAGTCATATAGCTATCTACTTAATTCAGCTATTTAAGTCAGCTGATTAGCTGTCTGGCTAGCTAGGTACCTGGAAAGTTAAGCGGGTTGGTTAGCAGGCTGGTCATGTAGGTGGCCAGCTAGTTACGCAGGCTGGATAGCCAGCTGACCAGCAGGGTGGCTGGAGACTTAAGCCGGCTGTCTATCCGACTTTCCAGCCAGCTGGCTGGCTACTTAAGATGGTTGGTTAGCCAGCTGGCCAGCCCACTAGCTAGCTAGTCGGCTGCCTAGCCAGCTAGCCAGTCAGGTAGCTAGTTATTTAAGGCAGCTAACTAGCCAACTAGCCAACCAGGTAACTAGCTGGTTAAGTCAGTTGGCTAGCCAGCTAGCCAGCCAACTAGCTAGTCAGCTAGTTAAGTTATCTGGGTAGCCAGCTAGCTAGTTAAGGCAGCTAGCAAGTCACCTAACTATTCAGCTACCTAGTTAAGTCATCTAGCTAGTGAGCTAGCTAGTTAAGTCAGCTAGCAAGTCAGCTAAATAGTCAGCTAGCTAGTTAAGTCAACTGGCAAGTCAGCTTGCTAGTGAGATAGCTAGTTAAGTCAGCTAACTAGTCAGCTAGCTAGTTAGCTAGATAGTTAAGTCAGCTAGCCAGCTAACCTTCAGTTAGCTAAGAAGTTAAGTCAGCTAGCTAGACAGCTAGATAGCTTGTTTGCTAGCTAGTTATGTCAGCTAGATAGGCTGCTAGGTAGTCACCTAGCTAATTAAGTCAGCTAGCAAATCAGCTAGTTACTTAGCTAAGTAGTCAGCTAGCAACTCTGATAGCTGGTCAGCTAAGTAATGACTTTGCTCGCTTTCCATCAGGTCAGCTAACTAGTCGGATTGCTCGCCTGCCAACCAGTTAGCAAACTAGTCAGTACTCTCTCTAGACAACAGGTCAAAAAACTTGTTGACTTGCTCGCAGGCTAATAGTCAGCTAACTAGTTGGCTTGCTCACCACATGACAAGTTAAGTCAGTTCATTGGTCAGCTCACTTGCCAGCAGTCTAGTTAAGGCACCTCACCCCTTAGCTCACTCACCAGCCTACTAGTTAAGTTGACTCGCCGGTCAGTTCAATCGCCGGTCTACTAGTTAAGTCTTCTGACCAGTCGGCTCACATGCCAACCGACTAAAGTCAGCTGGCCAGTCAGCTCACTTGCCTGCCAACTTGTTAATTCAGCCGACCAGTTGGATCAATTGCTGGCTGACTAGTTAAGTCAGCTGACCTGTCGGTCACTTGCTGGCCGACTAGTAAAGTCAACTGATCAGTCGGCTCACTCGCCAGCCTACTATATGACAGCTCACCTGTTGGCTCACTGCTGGCTGACTAATTAAGTCAGATAACCAGATGACCGACTAGCCGACCTACTAGTTAAGTCAGCTAACCAATAGGTTGACTAGTCGACCAAATTGTCAGCTGACATATTAACTCAGCTAACTAGTCAGCCGACTAGTTAGGCCACCTAACTAGTCACTGAAATATTCGGCCGACTAGTTAGGTCAGCAAACCAACCAGCCAATTGGTTAACCAACTAAATAGCGGGCCAAACCTTAAGTCAACTAGGTGACCCAGCTAACTAGTCGGCCGACTAGTCGACCAACTTGTGAAGCCAGCAAACAAGTTGACTGAGTAGTCAGCCAACATGTTAAACCAGCTAACTATTTGGTTGACTCATCAGCCAACAAGATAAGTCACATAGCTAACTCATTAACCAACTAGGTAAGTCAGTTAGTTAACTCATTTACCAACTAGTTAAAACAGTTAGCTAACTCATTAACCAACTCATTAAGTCAGCTAGCTATCTCGTTAGCCAACTAGTTAAGTCAGCTAGGAAATTCAGCTACATAATCAGTTAACTAGCTAAGTCAGCTAGCTCACTAGTTAGCTAACTATTTAAGTCAGCTATTTAAGTCTGCTGCCTAAGTAGTTAGCTAATTAGTTGAGTCAACTAGTTAGTCAGCTAGTAAAATAGTTAGCTAACTACTTAAATCAGGTCGTTAAGTCAGCTAGCTAACTAGTTAAGCCAGACAGTTAAGTTAACTAGCTAAGTAGTTAAGTCAGCTAGCTAAGTCAGCTAGTTAAGTCAGCTTTCTAAATACATCAGTTGGTTAAGACAGCTAGTTACTTAGTGATCTAATGAGTTAAGTCAGCAGGTTGAGTCAGCTAGTTAGCTAATTAATTAACAGGTTAAGTTAGCTGGTTGAGTCAACTAGTTAGCTAGTTAGCCAACGGGTTGAGTTAGCTGGTTGAGTAGGCTAGCTAGCTAGTTAGCCAACGAGTTAAGTCAGCTGGATGAGACAGCTAACTAGCTAGTTAGCTAATGAGTTAATCAGCTGGTTTTGTCAGCTAGCTAGCTCGTTATCTAATTAGTTAAATCTGGTAGTTAAGTCACCTAGCTAGCATGTTATATTAAAAGCAAACTAACTAGTTAGCTAGCTGGTTAAATCAACTAACTAGCTAGGCAGCTAACTATTTAATTCAGCTTGTTAGCTAGGTAGCTAGCTAGT
>NW_007260763.1:13204-14669 GCF_000164805.1 Carlito syrichta
TAAGTCAGCAAGCTTGCCTGCTGGCTAGGTAGGTATCTAGCTAGATAAGTCAGCTTGCTAACCAGCAGGCTACCTGTTCAAGTCAACTTGTTAAGTCAGCTGGCTAGCCTGCTGGCTAGGTAGGTAGCTAGCTAGTTAAGTGAGCTGGATAGACAGCTTGTTTGCTTAAGTCAGCTAGATAAGTCAGCTGGCTATCCAGCTGGCTATCCAGCTGGCTAGATAGGTAGCCATCTAATTAAGTCAGCTGGCTAGCCAGCAGACTAGATTGTTAAATCAGCTAGTTAAATCTCCTGGCAACAAGGTGGATAGCTAGTTAAGTCAGTTCATTAAGTCAGTTGGCTATTCTGCTGGTTAACTAGTTACAAAGCTAGTTAAGTCAAGTGGCTAGCCATCTGGCTAGCTAGTTATTTCTGCTAGTTAAATCACCTGGTTAGATAGGAAGCTAACTATATTAATCAGTTAGTTAGCTAGTTAAGTCAGTTAGATAAGTCAGCTGGCTAGCTAGATAGCTAGCTAGGTAGCTAGCCAGGTAAGAAAACTAGGTAAGCCAGGTGGTTAGCTAGGTAGCTAGCTGGTTAAGTCAGCTACTTAAGTCAGCTTGCTAGCCAGCTGCCTATCTGGGTAGTTAGCTAGTTATGTCAGCTGGCCAGTCAGTCAGCTAGCTAGGTAAGAAACCTAGTTAAGTCAGCTCACTAGCCAGCTTGTTAGCTGGGTAGCTAAGCATTTAAGTCAGCTGGCAAGCCAGCGGGCTATGTAGCTAACTAGCTAGTTAAGTCAGCTGGTTATCCATCTGGTTAGCTAGGTACCTAGGCAGTTAAGTCAGCCTGCTAGCAAGCTAGCTAGCTAGTTTAGTCACCTAGTTAAGTCAGCTGGCAAGACAGCTGGCTAGCTAGGTAGCTCGATAGTTAAATCAGCTGTCTAGACTGCTGACTAGCTAGTTAAGTCACCTAGTTAAGTCAGCTTGAGAGTCAGCTGGCTAGCTAGGTAACTTCCTACTTGAGTCAGCTGTCTAGACAGCTAGTTAGATAGTTAAGTCACCTAATTAAGTGAGCTGATTAGCCAACTGGCTGGCTACATAGCAAGTTAGTTAATTCAGTTGACTAGTAAAAATGCCAGCTATTTAATTCAGCTAATTAAGTCAGCTGGCTAGCTATGTGGTGAGCTAGTTAAGACTGTTGGTTAGCCAGCTGGCTATCTAATTAAGACAGCTAGTTAAGTCAGGTGGATAGCCAGCTAGCTAGCTAGGTAGAGAGCTAGTTAAGTCATTTGGCTAGCCAGCTGGCTAACTAGTTAAGACAGGTAGTTGAGTCAGCAGTCTCACCAGCTGACTAGCTGGTTAAGTCAAGTAGTTAAGGCAGCTGGCTAACCAAGTGGCTAGCTAGTTAGCAAGCTAGTTAAGTTAGCTGGCTAGGTAACTGGCTAGCTAGATAAGTCAGTTAGTTAAGTCAGCTGTCCAGCCAGTGGC
>NW_007260764.1:0-6716 GCF_000164805.1 Carlito syrichta
TGAGGGCAGAAGGTTTGCAGGGGAATGGATTTCTTTCTTTCTTTCTTTCTTTCTTTCTTTTTCTTTCTTCCTTCCTTCATTTCTTTCTTTCTTCTTTCCTTCCTTCCTTCCTTCCTTCCTTTCTTTCTTTCTTTCTTTCTTTCTTTCTTTCTTTCTTTCTTTCTTTCTTTCTTTCTTTCTTTCTTTCTTTCTATTTTTTCTTTCCACACTTGGTTGTTCAGGCTTCTCTCAAACTGCACAACAAGGGCCATGCTCTCAGCCTGGGCCTCCCAAACTTCTGAAATCACAGGCTTTCCATTTTGTTGACATTCTGGTGTTTCTGCTGGGTCTTGAACTCTGTGCAAGAGGCGATCCTCCCACCAATGCCTGATCTCACCAATGGTTTTCCTTGGTGTTGAGGTGGGGGCTTGCTATTGTATCCAGCCAGGTCTCAAGATTCTGGACACAGCCATTTTTCCATCTTGGCCTCCCCGAGTGCCAAGGAGACAGACGTGAATCAACCAGCCATACCCACCTACCCCAAATGTTTGAGAGTCTCGTCCTTCCTTTCCCTGAGGTGGCCCTTGGGAGGACTGAGTGGATCCACCATGGGGAATATGGTGGGAGAAGAGGTGGCCACCCTGGAGGAGACATGACTCTGTGCCAGGCACTACCTCCTAAGAGGGCTCAGCTTGCAATGCCAGCTGCCCACTCTGGGGTCCCAGGTTGTCAGAAGGGATTGAGAGTCACAGTGGAGACCTGAGAGGAGTGTTGAAGGTCAAGTTGCGAGGACTCACGCCTGTCATCACTGTGCTCTGGGAGGCTGAGGCAAGATAATGGCCAGAGCCCTTGGGTTTGAGACTAGCTCAGGCACATAGACAACACCTAGTATCTACAAGAAGCCAAAAATAGACCTGAGCATAGTGGTGCTTGCCTGTCCTTCCAGCCACTTGGGAGGTAGAAGCGGGAGGCTCACCAGAGCCCAGGCAGTGGAGGCCACCATGTCTGAGAGTGGACCCCTGTCCTGCAGCTTGGGTGAAAAAGTGGTACTACAACTCAAAATAATAATACCTACCACCACCACCACCACCACCAAAAACACAGGCCAGGTTCAGAGGCTCAGCCTGGCATCCCAGTCCTTTGGAGGCCTAGGTGTGTGGACGAACTGAGCCTGCAGGTTCGACACCAACCTTGGACACAGGGAGAGATCTCATCTTGGTCATCAAAAATAAATCCAAAGATTAGCCAGCTATGCTGGCACAGGTCTGTGGTTCCAGTCACTTGGGTGTCGGAGGGTGGAGGATCGCCTGAGACTGGCAGGTGGAGTCCACACTGGCCATGGGAGACTGAGTGGGATTCAGACTCCAAATAATAATAATCACCAATACCACCATCACCACCACCACCCCTGCCACTCAGCATGAGGAGTCACCTTCAAGGATGGGAGAGGAAAAGGCACTTTTCAATCTGTCGATCGCAGGAGGTTTCAAAGGTGGCCACCGGGCATGTTGGTCCCACACCTTCGGTCACGCACCAAGAGGGCCTCCCTAACATTCCATATTTGTGCCCCACAGAAAAGGCATATGTGACCTTAAGGAACAAACGGCCTTGTGCTGGGATTTCCATTGGGCACAGAGCGATCGAGGGAGTCAGGCAATGCCACAGCCAGTCCAGGTTCTGGTTTCCCGGTCTGCAGCATTAAGGACAGAGTAGCTCCCTTTCCTCTCCCGATCACTCCATTGTCTGCCGCCCACGTGGACCCTTCCCTGGGGATCTGTTGACGCCAATTGTGATGCACGTGGGAGACGTCTTTTGTGTCTCCAGAGTCTCTGTTGGCTAGGCTGTGGTACAGTGGCATGACTGTGGCTACTAGAGACTCGACCTGCAGGGCTCAGGTTGTCATCCCTCATCAGCCCCTGAGCACCTGGGACTCCAGGTTCCACCACTCCAGACTAGATTTTGGGGTCCTCTCACTAAGATGCTGTCTTGCCATATCTCCCGGGCTTGTCTGCAAGCTCCCAGGGCACAAGGCTGATGGACATTAGCCATGGTGCCCAGTCTGGACTTGCATGGTCTGTCAGCAGGGGCAATGCAAAGGAATACCCAGAATGGAGGCCACCTTATCCTATGTAGTTTGGACTGTGGGTGCCACCATGTGTAACTTCAGTGTTTGCATTCCGGGGAGAGACAAGGTCTCTCTATGTGGTCCTGGCTGGGCTCGAACTCCTGAGCTCCAGTGGTACCTCACCTCGGCCTCCCAAAGCCACAGCCCGATTGTCTGCCAATTCACCATCTTTTGGGAATTTTAGGCCCAAGGCAGGGCCCTCCTTCCCAAATGATCCCTTTCTGTTCACGATGATACCAAGTCAATACACAAATGAATGCTCTTCTTTTATTTCCTTTTTTCCATTTTTTCTTTGAGTCGGAGTCTTACTCCATCACCCAGGCTGGAGGGTGGTGGCTCACTCACTGCCATTGCAGCCTAGGCCTGCTAGGCTCTGGCAAGGCTTTCTCTGGCCTTCCGAGGAGCCAGAACGACAGGCACACACCACAAACAGTTCATTTGTAATGGAGGGTAGAGACGAGCTCTTGCTGAGTTACTCGGGGGGTCTTGGCCCACAGGCTGAGGCCGGCAATTTGCCTCAGCCTCTCAAAGCACTGAGATGATGAGGCTGAGCCCCCGAACCCGGCCTCAATCCTTCATCAAAAATGAATCAGAAGCACTGGTGCAGCAGCCCATGCCTGGAATTCCAGCACTGTTGGAAGCAGAGGAGGGAGGATGGCTGGAGCTCAGGATCCCAAGGCCAGCCTGGGCCATGCAGGGAGACCCCGTCCCCACACCCATCCAAACAGGGGGTCTGAAGTTGAGATGCCCGTTGTCCCACCCACTCTGGAGACTGAGGCAGAAGGATCGCAGGAGCCCGCGATTTCAAGGCTGGCAGAGAAAGTTCATCGTGCCCCCATCCCCAGCCTTATCCACATATCCAGACCCTGTCGCCAAAAATATCAGTATTGTACACATATTCTCAACTGCATGTGGTGTGTTCACATGGTGACTGGCTTTAGAGCCATGAAAATAGGGATTGGGGGGAAGGAATATTCCTGGGTGAGGGATGTGTCCCTTGCTTTCTTGGCAGAAGGTCCTCATTGCTGAGGCGGAGGGTCAGACTTCCTTGGGCACATTTCTCCCCTCGGAGAAGAGAGCCTTCAGGAACCCAGCAGGAGAGCTTCAGAAAATTCTGCCCCAACGCTTGGGAAGCCATTGGGGGAGTGGGGCTGGAAGGTGCCAAGCTTGGGGCACCCTCACATATGGGGGGGCCAGAGGTGAAGGACTGATGGCAGAAGATTTGCAGGAGATTGTATTTCTTTCTCTCTTTCTTTTTTTTCTTTCCCTTCTTCCTTCCTTCATTCTTTCCTTTGTTTCTTTCTTTTCTTTCCTGACTAGGTTGCCCAGGTTGCTGTCAAACCACCTAACTCGGCCCATCCTCTCATCCTGGGACTCTGATACTGCTGTGATCATAGGCTTTCCATTTGGTCGACATCCTGGTCTTCCAGCCTGGTCTTGAATTCTGGACCAGAGGTGATCCTCTCGCCAAGACCTTCCCTCATCCATGGTTTTCTGGGTTTGCTTGGGGTTGAGATGATGACTTGCTATGGTGTCCAGCATGGTCTCAGCTCCCGGGCCCTGGCTGTCTTCCCATCTCGGCCTCTCCGAGTGCCAAGAAAAGAGTCGTGAGTCGTCCGGTCCCCCCCCCATGGCTTGAGAGTCACGTCCTTCCTTTCCCCGATGTGGCTCCTGGGATGAGCGAGCAGGTCCATCCTGGGGATCGAGGTGAGTGGCAGGGTGCAAATGCCAGCAGAGACACACACCCCTGCCAGACACTCCCCCATGGCAGGATCAGTGGGCGACTCTGGCTGCCCTTGCCAGGGTCCCATGTCATCTGAAAGGAACTGTCATTGCAGTGGGTGCCAAGAGGTGTGTGAAGGCTGGGGGTGAGGGCTTTCACCTGTTGCTTGGTGCTTTGGGAGTCTGAGGTGAGAGGATGGCCTGAACCCTCGGGATTGAACCAACTGGGAGCCTTGGTGAGAGGTTATCTCTACAAGACGCCAAAAAATTAGCCTTGCATGGTGGCACATGCCTATCATTCCACCCATTCAGGAGGCCACAGTGCTGGAAACCAGATGGTGGAAGCCATGGTGGCCGAAAGCAGACCCTTGCACTGTGGCCTGGATGATAGAGTCTGACTCAAACTCAGCATGATAATACCAAGCACTACTGCCACAACCACAAGCCAGGCTCAGGGCCTCAGCCTTACATCCTGGCCCTTCAGAGGCTGACGCGAGTGAACAGCCTGAGCCTGTGGGTTCAAGACCAGTCCGGACACTGGGCAAGACCTCATTTTGGCCAACAAAAATAAATCCAAAATTAGCTGGGCATGGTTTTGCAGGCTTGTGGTTCCAGCCACTTAGGGGTTGTTGCCAGACGATCACCTGAGCCCAGCAGCTGGATTCCTTGGTGGCCGTGAACATGCCCCTGCACTAAGGCATGGATGACAGAGCTGGATTTCAACTCCAAATAATAATAATCACCACCACCGCCGCCACCAATACTCCTGCCACCCAGCCCAAGGAGTCACCCTCAGGGAAGAGAGAGAAAAAGGCACTTTCCCCCTGTTTTTTACGGGAGATTTCTAAGGTGGCCAAGGAGCAAGTCCATCCCACACCTTTGGTCACATATCCTAGAAGGCCTTCCTCCACCCTCCACATTCGGGCCTCACAGGAAAGTTGCCTGTGAGCTTACAGAACAGATGGCCTGAGTTAGGGCAGACATTGGGCACAAAGCTATCAAATCTGTTCGGCAACTCCACGGTCAGCCCAGGTTCTGGTTGCCCAGTCTGCAACTTTCAGGTTGGGGGAGGGCCATTTCTTCTCCTGATCACTCAATCATTGCCCTCCCACACGGACCTTTCCCTTAGGAGCCATGGACGCCCATCTTGATGCACATGAGAGGCAACATTTTTGGTGCCAGAGTCTCCGTCTGCAGGGCTGTGGCACAGTGGCACAATCATGGCTCCCGGGGCCTCATGCAGACTCAGGTGGTTATCCTGACTCAGCATCTGAGCAGTTGGAACTCCATGGGCAATCATGCCTGACACGACATTGGGCTACTCTCACTGATATGAGGTCTGGCCATGTCACCTGATCTGCCCTCTGAACCCTGGGCTCATGCAGCCTCCCTCCTCTCCCCCACAGGGCATAGGACTGATGGCCATGAGCCACGGTGCCTGATCTGGACTCGTACGTTCTGCCAGCAGGAGTGACACAGGAAATACACCAGGATGGAGTCCACTGCATCCCATGTAGCCAGGAGTGCAGGTGCCACCACCCGGGACTTCAGTGTTTGTATTCTATGGAATGACAAGGTCTCGCTACATGGACCAGGCTGGTCTCGAAGCCTTGGGCATGAGTGCTCCCCCACCTCAGTCTTCCAAAGCCACAGACCGATTGTCTACTGATCCACCATCTTTTGGGAACTCTAGGCCCAAGGCTGGGGACTCCTTCCCAAATGATCTCTGTCTGTTCACAATGTTCCCAACTCCATACACAAATGGATGATCTTCTTTTATTTCCTTTTTTCCTTTTTTTCTTTGAGTTGGAGTCTCACTCTGTTGCCCAGGCTGGAGGGTGGAGACTCACTTCCGGCCACCACAGCCTTCTCCCACCAGGCTCCCACAAGTCTTTCCCTGGCCATCTGAGGAGCCAGAATGACAGGCACGTCCCACCACACCTAACTCATTTGGGATGGAGAGAATAGACATGTCTCACTGAGGTGCCTGGGTGGGTCTCATTCCACAGGTTCAGCTGGCCGCTGGCCTCGGCCTCCCAAGGTGCTAGGATGACAAGGCTGAGGCCCCATCCCAGCTGCGATCCATCATCAAAAATGAACAAGAAGGCCTGGTACGGTGGATGATGTTTGGAATCCCAGCGCTCTGGGAGGCCGAGGTGGGAGGATGGCTGAAGTCTAGGAGCTAATGGCCAGCCAGGGCCATGGAGGCAGAGCTCGTTTCTGTAGCCATCCAAACAGGAGTCTAGTGTTGAGGTGTACATCATATTGGCCACTCTGGATGCTGAGGTGGAAGGATCACTGGAGCCCATGATTTTGAGGCTGGCGGTGAATGACGGTCATGTCCCCAGACACCAGCCTGGGCCACAGAGCCAGACACTGTCTCCAAAAAACATGAGAATCATACATAGATTCTCAACTGCTCATCATGTGTTTACAGGGTGAATGACGCTAGAGCCAGGAAAAATGGTATTGGGGGAAGAAATGTCCCAGGTGAAGGATGTGTCCCTGGGCTTTCTTGGTGGAAGGTCCTAGATGCCGAGTAGGAGTGTCAGCCTGCCTGGAGCAATTTCACACTGCAGAGAGGAGAGCAGGAGGAACCCAGCCAGGGAGCATGGGAACTCCCTCACCAAAGTGGTTTCAGCCATTTGGGGGGTTTGGGGTTGAAAGGTGCCAAGCTTGGGGCACTCTCACATGTTGAGGGGGTTGGGGGAAGGACTGAGGGGAGAAAGATTGCAGGAGAATTGATTTTTTCTTTCTTTCTTTCTCCTTCCTTCCTTCCTTTCTTTCTTTCCATTTTTTCTTCCTTTCTTCCTCCTTTCCTTCCTTCCTTCCTTCCTTCTTTCTTTCTTTCTTTCTTTCTTTCTTCCATTTCTTTCCTCACTAGGTTACC
>NW_007260765.1:0-2537 GCF_000164805.1 Carlito syrichta
GGAGATGGGGCAAGACCTCATCTCAGCCATCAGAAATAAATACCAAGATTAGCCGGGAATGGTGTTGCAGGTCTGTGAATCCAGACACTTTTGGGATCGAGGCAGGAGGATCTGCTGAGTCCAGCAGGTAGAGTCTGTGGTGCCCATGCACATGCCCTTACACTCCAGCCTGGGTGACAGAGTGGGATCCCAACTCCAAATAATAATAATCACCACCACCACCACCACCCCTGCCACCTTGTGGAAGGAGTCAATGATGGAGAGGAAAAGATACTTTCTGGCCTCTTGTTTGTGGGAGGTTTCAAAGGTGGCCACCTGGCATGTTCGTCCCGTGCCCTTGGCAATGCACCCCGGAAGGCCTGTCTCCACCGTCCACACTCCTGTCCCACAGAAAAGACACTTGTGAGCTCATGGAACTGGCGACCCTGAGCGATGGAGGCCGTCAGGCACAGAGCGATCAAGGCAGTTTGGCAACCCTGCGGCAAGCCCAGGTTTCGGTCACCTTGTCTGATATTTTCGGGTGGGGTGAGGGACCCTTCCTCTCCCGATCACTTCATGGTCCCCCACACAAGCAGACCCGTCCCTGGTGAGCCATAAATGCCCGACATGACTCACGTGGTAAGTGTCTTTTTTTGTCACCAGAGTCTCCCCTCGACCAGTCGGGGTACTGCGGCATGATCCCGGGGCCTCGACCTGTGTGGCTCAGGCAGTAATCCCGCCTCAGCTGCCAATCAGATGGGACTCGGGGATCACCACGCCTAACTCGATTTGGGGTACCGATCGCCGATACAAGGTCTGTCCACGAAGCTTGGGCTAGGCTCTGACCCCTGGGTTCAGGAAGCCTCCCACCTCGTACTGCCAGGGCACAAGACTGACGGCTGTGAGCCACGGTGCCTGGCCTGAACTCAAAGGTGGACACTGGGCACGTTCATCCCACGCTTTCAGCTAAGCCTCCCTCATGGCCTACTTCCACCCTCCACACTCGTGTCCCATGGCAAAGACATGCATGAGCTTATGGAACAGATGGCCCCAATTTAGGGCACTGTCGAGTGTAAAGAGTGATCAAAGTGGTCCAGCAACGCCACGGACAGTCCAGGTTCCAGTCACCCGATTTATTATCTTCAGGTGGGAGGGAGGCCACTTCCTCTCCCAATCACTATATCATACTCTGAACACACAGACCTTTCAGTGGGGAGCCGTGGATGCCCACCTTGACATACTTGGGAGGTGTCTTTTTCACCGGAGTCTCCCTTGGCCTCACTGGTGCGTGGCAGCATGAACGTGGCTCCTGGGTCCTTGACCTGCAGGGCCCAAGCGCTCCTCCTGCCTCAGCCCCCAAGCAGCCGGAAGTCTGGGGGCCACCATACCTGATTCGATTTTGGAGACTTCTCACCGAGACAAGGTTTTTCCATGTCATCCAGGTTGCTCTCCATCCCCTGGGCTCAGGCTGCCTCCCGTCTTGGACTCACAGGGCACAGGACTGACAGCCCTTAGCCATGGTGCATGGCCTTGCATTGCACATTATTTCTGTGGGGGTGAGGCAAAGGAACACCCTGGGATGAAGGCTACCAGATCCCGTGTAGATGGAACTGAGGGGACTACCAGGAGCGACTCCTGTGTTTGTGTTCCTGGAGCGACGAGGTCTCGCACATGGCCCAGGCTGGTCTCGAACTCCCAACCTCCAGTTTTCCACCACCTCAGCCTCCCAAAGCCACAGCTCAATTGTCTGCCAATCATCCGTCTTTTGGGAACTCTAGTCCCAAGACTGGGGCCTCCTTCCCAAATGATCTCTGTCTGTTCAGGATGATGCCAACTACATACATAAATGAATACTCTTTTTTTCCTTTTTCCTTTTTTCTTTCAGTCAGAGTCTCACTATGTCATCCAGTCTGTAGGGCGGTGGCTCACTCCTGCCCACCACAGTTTCAGGCTGCCAGGCTCCGGTAAGCTTTTCTCCAGCCTTCTGAGGAGCCAGAACAACAGGCATGTGTCATTACACCTGGCTCATTTGGAACGGAGGGTAGAGATGAGGTCTCACCGAGTTGCCAAAGCATGTCTCGGCCTGTGGACTGGGGCCAGTCGATGGCCTCAGACTCCCAACTGCTGGGATGAAGTGGCTGAGATCCCGAACACAGCCTCGATCCTTCATCAAAAACGAACCAGAAAGCTTGGCACTGCGGCTCACGCCTGGAATCCCAGCACTTTGGGAGGCTGGCCTGAGTTGGGCGCTTTGCAATCAGCTTGAGCAACATAGTGAGGGCTGGAGCCCAGGAGCCCAAGGCCAGCCCCAGCCACACAGGAAGACCTGTCTTTGCACCCATCCAAAGAAGGGATCTGGGATGGGGGTGCCCATGGTTCCAGAAACTCCAGATCATGAGATGGGAGGATTGCCAGAGCCCACGATTTTGAGATGGGCGTTGAACGATGGTCGTGTCCCTGGGCCCCGGCCTGGGCCACAAAACCAGACCCTGTCTCCAAAAACATCAGAATCATACACAGATTCTCAAATGCACGTGCTGTCTTCACAGGGTGACTGA
>NW_007260765.1:2589-7893 GCF_000164805.1 Carlito syrichta
AGAGGGATGTGTCCCTGGCCCATCTCGGCAGACGATTCCTGTTTCCGAGTCAGAGGGTCAGGCTGCCTGTGGCACATTCTTACCTCAGAGAGGAGAGCTGGCAGGAACCCACCTAGGGAACCTCAGAATCTTCCACACCAAAGCAGGGGCAGTCATTGGGGAGGGTTGGGGCTGGAAGGTGCCGAGCTTTGGGGACCCTCACATGTGGGGATTGGGGAGGAAGGAATGAGGACAGAAGTTTTGCAGGAGAAAGGATTTCTTTCTTTCTTTCTTTCCTTCTTTCTTTCTTTCTTTCTTTCTTTCTCTTCCTCTCTCTCTCTTTTTTTCTCTCACTAGGTAGTCCTGACTGCTCTCAAACCACCCAACTCAGGCCTTCCTCTCAGCCTCAGCCCCCCCAAACTGCTGTGATCACAGGCTTTCCATTAGGTTTACATTCTGATCTTCCTTCCTGGACTTCAAATCTGGGACTGAGGCGATGCTCCCACCGAGACCTCCCTTCACTTTAGGTTTTCTGGGTTTTGCTTGGGTCTGAGGTTGGGGCTTACTATGGCGCCCAGCCTGATCTCAGCTCTCGGGCTCTGGCCATCTTTTCATTTCGGCCTCACCAAGTGCCGAGGAAACATATGTGAGTAGACCTGCCACAACCCCCCAATAGTTTGAGAGTCACACACTCCTTTTGGCTGAGGTGGATCTTAAGAGGAGCGAGTGGGTCCGCTCTGACTGAAAAGTGGGGAGGAAGGGTCAAGCCCCTGGCAAAGCCACAGCCCTGTGCCAGGCAATCCCTCTGGGCGGGCTCAGTGGGTGAGTCCGGCTTCCCACTCTGGGGTCTCAGGTCTTCTTAAGGGAATGACTTCGCAATGGGGCTCTGAGAGGGGTGTGAAGGCCAGGCATGGGGGCTCACACCTGTCAAACTGGCATTTTCAGTGGCCGAGATGAGAGGGAGGCCTGAACCTCCATGTTTGAAACCAGACCAGGCACCTTGGCGAGACTTCGTCTCTACAAGAACCAACAAAATGAGCCAAGTATGGTGGTGCATGCCTGTCATTCTGGCCTCTCTGGAGGCCATGGTGCTAGGATCACCAGAACCCAGGCAGTGGAGGCTGTGGTGGCTGAGAATGGGCCACTGCACTCTGGTCTGGGTGACATAGCATGTCTCTGACTCCATACAATTATACCAACCAACACTACCATAACCACAGGCCGTGCTGAGGGGATTATCCTGGCAACCCGGCCATTCAGAGGCAGAGGCAAGTGGATGCTGTGAGCCTACTAGTTCAAAACCAGCCCAGGATATTGGGTGAGACCTCATGTCAGCCATCAAAAATAAATCCAAAGATTAGCTGGACATGGTGTCGCAGGCCTGTGGTTCCAGCCACTGAGGGGGCTGAGGTGGGAGGATTGCCTGAGTCTGGCTGATGGAGTCCACAGTGTCCTTGAGCATGCCCCTACACTCTGGCCTGGGTGATAGAGAGGGATTCTGACTCCAAATAATCATAAACACCACCACCAGCAGCCCTGCCAACCGTCTGGAGGAGTCACCCTCAGGAATGGGAGAGGAAAAGTCATTTTCTGGCCTGTCGGTTGCTTAATGTTTCAAAGGCGGCCACCAGGAACGTCGGTCCTGCGCTATTGGCCAAACGCACCTACAGGCCTACCTTCATTTTCCACACCTGTGGCCCATGGCAGAGACTCCTGTGAGCTCATGTAACAGACGGCTCCAAGTTAGGGCGGCCATGGGACACATAGTGATCAAAGTAGTCGGGCAACATCACAGCCAGCCAGGTTCCAGTAGTCCAATCTACCACCACTGGGTGGGGTGAGGTACCCTTTCTCTCCCTATCACTCCATCATCCACAGCCCAAGAGGCACTTTGCCTGGGGAGCTGTGGATGCCCATCATGATGCACGTGGGAGGCATGTTTTTGGTGCCAGAGCTGGGATATGGCGGCATGATCATGACTCCTGGGGCCTGGACATGAGGGCCTCAGACGGACCTCCTTTCTCAGTCCCTGAACACCACGACTCTGGGGGCCACTGTCCTTGACATGATTTATGGGACCTCTCGCCAAGATGAGATCTGGCAACATTGCCAGGGCTGATCTCCAACCCCTGGGCTCAGGAAACCTCCCGCCTCAGTCTCCCAGGATGCGGGGCTGATGGCCATGGGCGACGATGTGTGGCATCATCTCCCACGTTCTGTCCATGGGGGCAATGTAATGGAATGACTAAGGAATGAGACTACCACATCCGATATAACATAGATCGGCACCATGCACGTCTCCAGTTTTTGCGATCCAGGGAGCATCGAGGTTTCACTAGATGACCTAGGCTGGTCAATCTCCCAGCCTACAGTGGGATCGTTTGGGTCAACACTTGGGAACAAAGTGGGCAGAGGTGTGGGCACCCAGGCAGAGACATGACCCTGTGCCAGATGCTCCCCCTGGGGAGGGCTTTGTGGGCAAACCTGGCCACATTCTCCAGGGTCCCAGATCGTCAAAAGAGAGCAGACCTCATGTTGGGGCCCCAAGAGGGGTGTGAAGGCCAGGCATGGGGGCTCACACCTGTAATCCCGGTGCTCTGGGTGGCCGAAGCAAGAGGATGGCCTGGTCCCCCGTGTTTGAGATCAACCCCGGCACCTTGGTGAGACCACCTCTCCATGAAGCCAAAAAAATGAGCCAAGCGTGGTGGTTGAAGTTTCGGCCACTCAAAGCCTGCAGTGGGAGGATCGCTAGAGCCCAGCAGGTGGAGAATGTAGTGACTGAGAGTAGGCCTCTGCACTCCAGTCTGGGTGACAGAGTGGGTCTCCCACTCAGCATAATAATACCAACCACCTCCAACACCACAACCACAGGCCGGGATCAGGAGCTCAACCTGGCATTCCAGCCCTTTGAAAGACTGGGTGAATGCACAGCATGAGACTGTGGGTTTGACACCAGACCAGGAAACAGGGCATTACCTCATCTCAGCCATCAAAAATAAATACAAAGATTAGCCAGGTGTGGTGGAAGAGGCCTATGGTTCCAGTCACTTGGGGGCCGAGGTGGGAGGAGAGCCTGAGCCCAGCAGGTGGAGTCCGTGGTGGCTGTGAGCATGACACTGCTGTCTGGCCTTAGCGGCAAAGCAGGATTCCAATGCCAAATAATAATAATCACCACCACCACCCCAGTGCAAGAAATCATGGATGGAAGAGGAAGAGGAACTTTCTGGCCTGTCGTTTGTAGGAGGTTTCAAAAGTGGCCACTGGCCACGTCCATCCCACACTTGGCCATGCATCCCAGAAGGCCAGCCTTCACCCTCCACGCAAGTGCCCCATGGCATAGACGTGTTTGAGCTCACGAAACAGACGGCAGCATGCTAGATCACGGGGAGGGACCCTTCCTCTCCTGATCACTCCATCATCAACCACCCACTTAGACATTTGCCTGGTGAGCCCTGAATGTTTGTTGTGATGCACGTGAGAGGTGGCTTTTTTGTCACTGGAGTTTCCTTTGGTGTGGCTGGGTTGAGGTGGCATGATTGTGGCTCCCAGGGCCTTGACCTGTGGGCCTCAGGCAGTCCTCTGGCCGCAACCACCAATCAGCCAGTGTTCTGGGGTCCACCACACCTGACTCGATTTGTGTACATCTTGCTGGGATGAGTTCTGTCCACATCGCCTGGGCTGGTCTCCAACTCGGGGACTCTGGCAGCCTCCAGCCTCAGAATCCCAGTGTACGGGTC
Organism: Carlito syrichta; assembly: GCF_000164805.1. Lineage (NCBI taxonomy): Eukaryota > Metazoa > Chordata > Mammalia > Primates > Tarsiidae > Carlito > Carlito syrichta. The sequence goes on from NW_007260765.1 coordinate 6,306, forward strand.
TGACTGCTGTGAGCCACAGTGCACATCCTGGACTCACATGTGCTGTCGACGGGAGCGAGGCAAAGGCACACACTGGGATGGAGTCTACAACATTCCCATGTAGCTGGGACCATGTGCGACTCCAGTGTTTTGTCTCCAGGGAGTGACAAATTCTTGGTACGTGACCCAGGCTGGTATTGAACTCCCAGGATTCAGCACTCCCCCAACTCAGCCTCCCAAAGCTGCAGCCTGATTGTCTGCTGATCCACTGTCTTCCTGGAACTTTAGGCCCAAGGCTGGGACCTCCTTCCCAAATTATCTCTATTCATGATGATCCCAACTACATACCCAAATGGATGCTCTTTCTTTTTTCCTTTAATCCTTTTTTATCTTTGAGTTGGAGTCTCACTCCTTTGGGTGGAGGGCGGTGGCTCTCTCCCAGTGACCATGGCCTCAGGCCACTGGACTCTGGTGGGCTTTGCTTTGGCCTCCTGAGGACCCAGAAGTACAGGCGTGTGCCACCATACCTGGCATATTACTGGCACACTCTTCTCATTCCTGCCATTTGGGCTGCTGCAGCAAGAGCATCATTGGGGCCCAGCCAGTGGAGGCCACAGTGGCTGAGAGCAGGTCTCTGTGCTCCAGCCTTGGCGACAGAGTGTGATGCTGCATCAGAATAATAATACCCACCACCACCACCACAACTACAGGCAAGGCTAGGGGGCTCAGCCTGGCATTACGTCCATTCAGAGGTCGAGGTGGGTGGATGGCCTGAGCCTGCACATTTGACGCCAACCAGGGACACTGGGTGAGAGGATTGCCTGAGCCCAGCTGGTGGAATCCGTGGTGGCCATGAGCGTGCCCTTGTGCTCAGATCTGAGTGACAGAGCGGGATTCAGACTCCAAAAAATAATAATCACCAACACTGCCACCACCACCACCCCTGTCACTCAGAGCAAGGAGTCACCTGCAGGTATGGTAGAGGAAATGCACTTACCCCCTGTCGTTCACATGCCTTCGTCCATGAGTGCCAGAAGGCCTGCCTCCACCCCCCACACTCATGTCCCACGGCAAAGACACGTGTGAGCTCAAGGAACAGGTGGCCCTGATTTAGGGAGTCCTTTGGGCACAGAACAATCAAAGAAGATGGAAATGCCATGGCCAAACCAGATTCCAGTCACCCAGTCTGCCACCTTCATGCAGGTGGAAGTTTGCTTCTTCTCCCGATCACTACATCGTCTGCCACCCATGTGGAGCTATGGCTGGGGAGCCGTGAATGCCTGTCATGATGCACTTAGGAGCCGTATTTTTTATCGCTGAGTTCTTTGTCGGCCTGGTTTGGGCATGGTAGCATGATCGTGGCTTCCAGGGTCTTTGCCAGTAGGGCTCTGGCAGTCATCCTGCCTCTGAGCAGCCTGGATTCCTGGGGCCACCATGCCTGCCTCGAATTTGGGAACCTCTCACCTAGACGAGGTCTGTTGATGTTGCTCAGTCTTGTCTCCAACTCATGGTTCCAGGCAGCCTTCTGCCTTGGGCTCTGGGGCATGGGGCTGATGGCCATAAGCGAGTGCCTGGCCTGGACTCACAAGTTCTGTCCTTGGGGGCAATG
>NW_007260766.1:0-2555 GCF_000164805.1 Carlito syrichta
CCCTGCACTCAGGCCTGGGCAATAAAGTGGGATTATGACTTCAAATAATAATAATCACCACCACCACCACCACCCCTGACACCCAGCATGAAGAGTTATGCTCAGCGATGGGAGAGGAAAAGGCACTATCCTGCCTGTGGTTTGTGAGAAGATTCAAAGGTGGCCACCACACACATCTATCCCACGCTTTTGGCCACGCATCCCACAAGGCCTGCCTCCACCTTCCACACTCGTGCCCCAGAGAAAACACACATGTTAGCTCATGGAACAGATGGCCCTGATTTAGGGCGGCTGTCGGGCACAGGGCACAGAGTGATCAAAGTGGTGGGGAATACCGTGGGCAGGTTCCAGTAGCCTGGTCTGCCTCCATTGGGTGGGGTGTGATCTCTTCCTTGCCTGATCACACCATCGTCTCCCGCCCACGCAGACCTTTCCCTGGGGAGCTGTGGATGCCCATCGTGATGCACATGGGAGGCATCTTTTTGTTACCTGAGTCTCCGTTGGCCAGGCTGGGGCATAGTGATGTGATCATGGCTCCCAGGGCCTCGACCTGCAGAGCTCAGGCAGTATTCACGCCTCGGCCCCCGAGCAGCCAGGAGTCCAGGGTCATCATGCCTGACTCGATTTTGGTGACTTCTCACCGAAACGAAGTCTTTCCACATCGCCTGGGCTGGTCTCCTACCACTGGGCTCAAGTTGCCTCCCGCCTTGGCTTCCCAGGGTGCAGGGATGAGGACCGTGTGCCATGGTGCCCATCTTGGACTCGAACATTCTGTCAGTGGGGCGACGCAAAGGAACGCCCCAGGATGAAGGTAACTGCTTCCTGACTCTCCTGGACCACGGACACTACCACACGCAACTCCTCTGTGTGCGTTCCTGGGAACGACGAGGTCTTGCCACATGGCCCAGGCTGGTCTCAAAATCCCAGGATCCAGCAGTCCACTGCCTCAGCCTTCCAAAGCCACAGCTTGATTTTCTGCCCATCCTCTGTCTTTCGGGAATTCTAGACCCAAGCCTGGGGCATCCTTCCCAAATGATCTCTGTCTATTCAGGATGATCCCCACTACACATACAAATGGATGCTCTTCTTTTTTTTCCTTTTTTTCTTTGAGTCAGAGTCTCACTCCATCGCCCAGGCTGGAGGGTGGTGGATCACTCCCAGCCACCTCAACCTCAGCCTGCCAGGCACTGGCAAGCTTTTCCCCAGCCTTCCAAGGAGTCAGAAAGACAGACACGTGCCACCATGCCTGGATCCTTTGGGATGGAGTGTAGAGACGTGGTCTTACCAAGTTGCCCAGGTGGATCTTGGACTGTGGGCTAGGGTCAGTCGCTGGCCTCAGCCTCCCAAAATACTAGGATGACGAGTCTGAGCCCCTGAGTCTGGACTTGATCCTTCATCGAAAATGAACCAGAAAGCCTGGCACTGAGTCCCATGCCTGGAATCACAGCACTCTGGGAGGCCGAGACAGTAGTTTGGCTGGAGCGCAGGAGCCCAAGGCCAGCACAAACCACGCAGGGAGACCCTGACTCCACATCCATCCAAACAGGGTGTCTGTGATCAAAGTGCTCATCATGTTGGCCATGCCAGAAGCTGAGGCTGGAGGATTGCTGGAGACTGCAAATTAGAGGATGGTGGTGACAAACGGTCGTGTCCTGGGGCCCCAGCCTGGGCCACAGAGACAGATTCTGTCTCTAAAAACATCAGAATCATACACAGATTCTCAACTGTGCATGATCTATTCACAGGGTGACTGGCTTTAGAGTCAGGTAAAATGGGATTGGGGGAAGAAATGTCCCTGGGTAAGGGAAGTGTCCCTGATATTTCTTGGTGGATGTCCTCATTGCCGAGTGGAAACGTCAGCCTGCCTGGGGCACATTTATAACCTCATAAAGGAGATCCAGCAAAAACCCAGTCAGGGAGCCTCAGGACCTCCTGCACCAAAGCAGGGGAAGTTATTGGGGGGGGGTTGGGGCTGGAAGGTGTCAAGCTTGGCGGTCTCTCACATGAGGGGGCAAAGGACTGAGGGCAGAAGGTTTGGAGGAGAGTGGATTTCTTTCTTTCTTTCTTTCTTTCTATCTTTCTTTCTTTCTTTCTTTCTTTCTTTCTTTCTTTCTTTCTTTCTTTCTTTCTTTCTTTCTTTCTTTCATTTATTTCCTCACTAGTTTGCCCCGGCTGCTCTCCAACTGCCCAACTAGGGTCATCCTCTTGTCCTGGGTCTCCCAAAGTGCTGTGATCAGAGGCTTCCCATTGATTGACATCCTGGTCTTCCTGTTTGGTCTTAAACTCTGGGCTGGAGGTGATCCTCCCACTGACGCCTGCCCTTACCTAAAGATTTTTGGTTTTTGCTTGGAGTCGTGGTGGGGCCTTGCTACGTTGTCCAGCCTGGTCTGGAGCTCCCAGTCTCTGGCCATCTTCCTGACTCGGCCTGCCCAAGTGCCGAGGATACAGGCATAAGTTTCCTGGTCGTCCCCCCCCCGCACCAGAAGGTTTGAGAGTCATGCCCTCCCTTTCTCCAAGGCGTCCCTTGGGAGGAGCGAGCGGGTCAACCCTGGGGA
>NW_007260766.1:2575-8085 GCF_000164805.1 Carlito syrichta
CTCTCCAGGGTCCTGGGTCATCAGAAGGGAGTGGTCCTCACGGTGGGGCCCCAAGAGGGGCCCCGAGAGGGAGGCCAGGTATGGTGGCTCACACCTGTCATCTTGGCACTCTGTGATGCCGAGACAAGAGAATGGACTGAATCCCGGGGTTCAAGACCAGCCCGGACACCTTGGTGAGACCTCATCTCTACAAGAAGCCAATAAAAGCTGGGCTCGGTGGCTCAGTCTGTAATCCTATGCCTTTGGGAGGCTGAGGTGAGTGGATTGCTTAAGCCTACGGGTTCAAGACCCGCCTGGGCAGCGAGACCTCATCTCTACAATAAATAAAAAAATCAGCTGGGTGTGGTAGCACATGCCTGTAATTCTGGATACTGGGAAGGTTGAGAAGGAAGGATCACCGGAGCCCAGCAGGTAAGGCTGTGGTGGCTGGAAGTGGCCACTGTACTCCAGTCTGGGTGACAGAGTGAGACTCCAACTCAAAAAAAAAGAAGCCAAAAAATGAGCCAAGTGTGGTGGTGCACGCCTGTTGTTCCAGCCACTCTGGAGGCCACAGCGGGAAGATCACTGGAGCACAACCGGTGGAGGCTGCAGTGGCTGAGAACAGGCTCCTGTGTTCTGGCCTGGGCGACAGAGTGGAACTCCGACTCAGAATAACAATACCAACCAGCAACACCACTACAACCATGTGCCAGGCTCAGGGGCTCAGACTGGCATCCTAGCCCTTCATAGGCCCAGGTGAGTGGACGGCCTGAAACTGCAGGTTCAACATCATCCCAGGACATGGGGGGCGAGACCTAGTCTCAGTCATCAAAAATAAATTTAAAGATTATCCGAGTGTGGTGGTGCAGGCTTGTGGTTCAAGCCACTCAGGGAGACGAGGCTGGAGGATCGCCTTAGCCCAGCAGGTGGAGCTCATGGTGGCCGTGAGCACACCCCTACACTCTGGCCTGGGCGATTGAGTGGGATTCTGACTCAAAATAATGATAATCACCAGCACCACTACCACCACCACCCCTGCCACCCGGTGGGAGGTATCACCCTCAGGGATGGGAGAGAAAAGGGCATTTTCTAGCCTATCATTCACAGGAAGTTTCAAAGGTGGCCACTGGGCACGTAGGGCCTGCACCTTTGGCCACACGCCCCAGAAGGCCTGCCTAACCCTCCACACTTGTGCCCCACAGCAAGACTTGTGTGATCTCATGGAACAGATGGTCTTGTGTTAGGGCGGGTACAGAGCTATCAAGGCAGACAGGCAATGCCGCAGCCAGCCCAGGTTCCAATCGCCCTCTCTGCAACCTTCAGGCAGAGGGAGGTCCCCTTCCTCTCTCAATCTCTCCATCATCACCAGCCCATGCGGACCTTTCCCTGGGGAGCTGTGATTGGCCATCATGATGCACGTAGGAGACGTATTTTTTGTCACCAGAGTCTCTGTCAGACTGGCTGGGGTGGGGCAGCACATGCGTGACTCCAGGGGCCTCGATCTGTGGGGCTCATGCAATCCTCCTGTATTGGCACCTGAGCAGCTGGGACTCCAGGGGCTATCTCGACTGACTCGATTTTGGGGACCTAATGTCAAGATGAGGTCTGGACACGTCACCCAGGCTTGTCTCCGAACCCTGGGCTCAGGCATCCTCCCGCCTCACCCTCCCAGGTTGTGGGGCTGACAGCCGTGAGCCATGATACCCATCCTGGACTGGCACGTTCTGTCAGTGGAGGCGACACAAAGGAAAGCCCTAGGATGAAGGCCACCCACCCCATGTAGCTGGGACTGCAGGTGCCACCATGCACGAGTCCATTGTCTGTGTTCCAGGGAGCGATGAGGTCTTGCTACATGGCACAAGTTGGTCTCAAATTCTCAGGATCCACCAGTCCACTGCCTCAGTCTTTCAAAGCTATATTTCGATTGTCTACTGATCCATCATCTTTCAGAAATTCTAGACCCAAGCCTCGGGCCTCCTTCCCAAATGATCTCTGTCTGTTCACAATGATCCCCACTACACACACAAATGGATGCTCTTCTTTTTTTTCATTTTTTCCTTTTTTTCATTGAGTCGAATTCTCACTTCATTGCTCGGCCCACCAGGCACCAGCGAGAATTTTCCTGTTCTTCTGAGGAACTGGAAGGACAGGCGTGTGCCACAACTGGCTCATTTGGGATGGAGGGTAGAGACCAGGTATCACCGAGGTACCTGGGTGGGTCTTGGCCTGTGGGTTTGGGCCAGCCACTGACCCTGACCTCCCAAAGTGCTGGGATAAGTAGGCTGAGTCCCTGAGTCCAGCCTCGATCCTTCCTCAAAAACAAGCCAGAATGCATGGTGTGGCAACCCACGCCTTGAATCCCAGCACTCTGGGAGGCCGAGGGAGCAGTATGGCTGCAGCCCAGGAGCCGAAGGCCAGCCTGGGCAACTCAGGATTCCCTGTTTCCGCACCCATCTGAACAGGGGGTCTGGGGTCGAGGTGCCGATCGTGCTGGCCACTCCAGAGGCTGAGGCGGGAGGATCACTGGAGCCTGTGCTTTCGTGTCTGGTGGTGAAAGATGGTCATGTCTCCGAGCCCCAGCCTGGACCACAGAGCCAGACCCTGTCTCCAAAAACATCAGATTCATAGACAGATTTTCAACTGTGCATGGTTTGTTCACAGGGAGACTGGCTTTAGAGCCAGAAAAGATGGGATTGGTGGGAAGAAATATCCCTGGGTGAGGTTTGTGTCCCTGGACTTCATGTTGGAAGGTCCTCATTGCCGAGTTGGAAGGTCATCTGCCTGGGGCACATTTCTCATCTCGGAGTTGAGAACCAGCAGAAACCTGGCCAGGGAGCCTCGGGAACTCCCACACCAAAGCAGGGCAGCCATTTGGGGTTTGGAGCTGGAAGGTGTCGAGCTTGGGGGACCCTTACATTGGGGGTAGAGGGAAGAACTCAGGGCAGAAGCATTGCATGAGAATGGATTTCTTTCTTTCTTTCCTTCTTTCTTTCTTTCTTTCCTTCTTTCCTTCCATCCTTCTTTCTTTCTTTCTTTCTTTCTTTCTTTCTTTCTTTCTTTCTTTCTTTCTTTCTTTCTTTCTTTCTTTCTTTCTTTCTTTCTTTCTTAGTTGGAGTCTCACTCTGTTGCTCAGACTGGAGTGCAGTGACTGCTCCTGGCCACCATAGCCTCAACCTGCTGGGCTCTGGCAATCCTTCCACCTCAGCCTTCCAAGTAGCCAGAATTACAGGCGTGCACTATCACACCCGGCTAATTTTTTTATTTTATTGTAGAGATGAGGTCTCACTTGCCCAGGCGGGTCTCAAACCTGTGGGCTCAGGCAATCCACTCACTTCAGCCTCTCAAAGGCGTGGGATTACAGGCTGAGCCACTGAGCCCAGCTTCCTTCTTTCTTTCTTTTCTTCTCTCTCTCACTTTTATTTCCTCACTAGGTAACCCTGGCTACTCTCAAACCGCCCAACTTGGCCCTTCCTATTGACCTCAACCTCCCAAACTGCTGGGATCACAGGCTTTCCTTTTGGTCATCATCCAGGTTTTCCTGACGGTTCTTAAACACCGGACCTGAGGCAACCCTCCCGCTGAGGCCTGCCCTCATCATATGTCTTCTGGGTTTTGCTTGGGGTGGAGATGGGAGCTTGCTTTGGTGTCCAGCCTGGTCTCAGCTTCTGGGCTCCAGCCATCTTCCCATCTCAGCCTTCTGGAGGGCAGAAGAGACAGGTGTGAGTTGCCCAGCACCCTCACCTGATGGTTTGAGAGTCACACCCTTCCTTTCCCTGAGGTGGCCCTTGGGAGGAATGAGCAGTTCCACCTTGGGGAATGAGGCAGGTGGAGGGGTGTGCACCTGGGCAGAAGGCACCAGGCACTACTCCAGGTTGAACTCGGCAGTCACTCAGGCTGCCCTCTCCGGATTCCCGGGTAATATGACTGAAGCGGGCCTCACTATGGGGCTCTGTGAGGGGTGTGAAGGGCAGTCACAGGGGGTCATGCCAGTCATCCTGGTGCTTTGAGAGACTGAGGTGAGAGGATGGCCTAAGTCCCATGGGTTCAAAACCAACCTGGGCAACCTGGTGATTCATCATCTCTACAAGAAACCAACAAAATGAGCAGAGCATGGTGATGTATGTCTGTCTTTCTGGCCATTAGTGAGACCATGGAGGGAGGATCGCCAGAGTCCAACCAGTTGAGACTGTGGTGGCTGAGAGCAGGCCCTGTGCTCTGTCCTGGGTGACAGAAAGGGACTCCAATTCAGAATACTAATAACAACCACAACCACCAGAACCACAGGCTGGGCTCAAGGACTCAGCCTTGCATCCCATCCCTTTGTAGGCCCAGCCAATTGGAAGGTCTGAGCTTGCGGGTTTGAGACCAGCCTAGGACAATGGTCGAGACCTCATCTCAGCATCAAAAGTAAATCAAAGGATTTGCCGGGTGTGGTGGCGCAGGTCTGTGGCTCCAGCCACTCGGGGGACCTAGGTGGGAGGATCACCTGAGCCCAGCATGTTGAGTTTGTGGTGGCCGTGATCATGTCCCTGTGCTCCAGCGTGGGTGGCAGAGCAGGGTTACGACTCCAAATAATAATAATCACTACCATTGACATCAACACCACCCCTGACACCAAGACTGAGGAGTCACCCTCAGGGATGGGAGAGGAAAATTCACTTTCTGGCCTGTCATTCATGGGCAGTTTCAAAGGTGGGCACTGGGCACGTCTGTTCTACACCTTTGGCCACGCACTCTAGAAGGCCTGCCTCCACCCTCCACACTTGTGCCCCATGCAAAGGTGTATTTTAGCTCACAAAACAGATGGCCCTGATCTAGAGTGGCCATCGGGCACAGAGAAATCATGGCGGCCTGGCAACACCACGGTCAGGACAGGTTCCGCTCACCCGGTCTGCCACCTTCCAGCAAGGGGAGGGCCCCTTCCTTTTCTGATCACTCCATCGTCCACCGACAACACGGACGTTTCCCTGGGGAGCCATGGACGCCTGTCGTGATGCACGTGGGAGGCAACTTTTTGTCACTGGAGTCTCCATCGGCTTGGCTGTGGTGCTGTGACATGATCGTGACTCCTGAGTCCTCTATCTGAGGGGCTCAGTCGGTCCTCCAGCCTTGGCCCCCAAGCAGCAGGGTCTCAGGGTCCACCATGCCTGTATCGATTTTGGGGACCTCACACCTAGACGAGTTCTGGCCACATCTCCAGGCATGGTCCCTGACCCTGAGACTCAGGCAGCCTCACACCTCAGACTCCCAGGGCACCAGTCTGACAGCCATGAGCCACGGTGCCCTGCCTGGACTCATATGCTGTCAGCGGGGGTGAAGCAAAGACACACCCTGGGACAGAAGCCACCACATCCTGTGTATCTGGGACCATGGGCTCCACCATGTGCTACTCGAGTGTTTGCATTCTGGGGAGTGACGAGGTCTGACTTTGTTACCCAGGCTGGTCTCGAACTCCCAGGCTCCAGCAGTCACCTGTCTCAGTCTCCCAAAGTCACAGTATGATTGTCTGCAGATTTACCATATTTCAGGAA
>NW_007260766.1:8363-13343 GCF_000164805.1 Carlito syrichta
TAGAGTCAAGGTCTCACCAAGTTGTCTGGGCAGGTCTTGGCTTGTGGGCTAGGAACAGCCACTGGTCTTGGCGTCTCAAAGTGCTGGGATGATGAGCCTGAGCCCCTGAACCCAGCCATGATCCTTCATCGAAAACAAACCTGAAGACCTGGTGTGGCGTCACCCACCTGGAATACCAGCACTCTGGACGACAGAGGTGAGAAAATGGTTGGAACCCAAGAACCCAAGGTCAGCCTGGGCCATGCAGGGAAACCCCATCTCAGCACCCATCCAAACAGGGTGTCTGGGGTTGCCGTGCTGATCGTCTCAGCCACTCTGGGGGCTGAGGTGGGAGCATCACCGGAGATCACAAAATTGAGGCAGGCAGTGAACGTTGGTCATGTCCCTGGGCCTCCGTCTGGGCCACAGAGTCAGATACTGTCTCCAAAACATCCGAATTGTACACAGATTCTCAAGTGGGTGTGGTGTGTTCACAGGGCAACTGAATTTAGAGCTAGGAAAAATGGGATTGGGTGGGAAGAAATGTTCCTGGGTTAGGGATGTGTCCCTGGCCTTTCTTGGCAGAAGTTCCTCGTTGCCGAGTCAGAAGGTCAGCCTACCTAGGGAACATTTCTCACCTCAGAGAAACCTTGGGAATGCCCACACCAAAGCAGGGGCAGTCATTGGTGTGGGTTTGGGCTGGAAGGTGCAGAGCTTGGGGGACCATCACATGTGGGGGTGATGGTGGGGAATTACTGAAGGCAGGTTTGCTGGAGAATGAATTTCACTCTTTCTTTGTTTCTTTCATTCCTTCATTCCTTCATTTTTCTTTCTTTCTTTCTTTCTTTCTTTCTTTCTTTCTTTCTTTCTTTCTTTCTTTCTTTCTTTCTTTCTTTCTTTCTTTCTTTTCTTTCCTCACTAGGTTACCCAGGCTGTCCTCAAACTGCCCAACTCGGTCCATCTTCTCTGTCAGTTCCTCCCAAACTGCTGCAATCACAGGCTTTCAATTTGGTAGACATGATTGTGTTCCTGCATGGTCTTGAGCTTTGGCCAGAGGCGATCCTCCAGCTGAGGCCTGCCCTGACCCAAGGACTGGTGGTGGACCACGACTGAAATCCCATCTCTCTGTGAGGCTGAGGCAGGAGGATGGCTAGAGCCCAGGAGCCCATGGCCAACCTGTGCCACACGTGGAGACCCCATCTCCGCACTCATCCAAACAGGGAGTCTGGGTTCGAGGTACAGGTCATCTGGGCTATTCCGGAGGATGAGGTGGGAGTATTGCCAGAGCCCACAATTTCAAGCTTGGTGGTGAATGACAGTTGTGTCCTGAGTCCCCAGCGAGGGCCACAGAGCCAGACACTGTCTCCCAAAACATCAGAATCATACACAGATTCTCAACTGTAGGTGGTGTGTTCACAGGGAGACTGGCTTTAGAACCAGGAAAAATGGGATTGGGGGAAAGAAATCTCCCCAGGTGAGAGATGTGTCCCTGGCCTTTCTTAGTGGAAGCTCCTCGTTGCTGAGTTGGATGGTCGGCCTGCCTGGGGCATATTTCTCAACTAAGAGAGGAGATCCGGCAGGAACCTGGCCAGGGAGCCTCGGAAACCAGTGCAATGAAGTGGGGGCAGCCATTGGTGGGGCTGGGGCTGGAAGGTGCTGAGCTAGGGGGACCCTCATATGTGGGAGTGGCAGGGGGGAAGGACAGAGGGCAAAAGAATTGCAGGAGAATGGATTTCTTTGTTGACTTAGATTTTCTTTCTTTCTTTCTTTCTCTCTTTTCTTTCTTTTCCTCTCTCTCTCCTTTGTTTCCTCACTTGGTAGCCCTGGCTGCTCTCAAACCGCGCATTTCGGTCCTTCCTCTCAACCTCAGGCTCCCAGACTGCTGCTACCACAGGCTTTCCATTAGGTTGACATCCTGGCCTTCCTGCCTTGTCTTGAACTCTGGGACTGAGATGATCCTCCCACCGAGGTCTGCCCTCACCCAAGTAATTTTGAGTTTTGCTTGGGATCGAGGTGGAGGCTTGCCATGGTATCCAGCCTGGTCTGAGCTCCTGGGTTCTGGCCGTCTTCCCGTCTCAGCCTCCTTGAGTGCCAAGGAGACAGGCGTGAGTCGCCTGGGCAAGCCCCCCGATGGTTTGAGAATCATGCCCTCCCTTTCACTGAGGAGGACCCTGGTAGGAGTGAACAGGTCCACCCTGGAGATCGAGGCAGGTGGAGGAATCTGTGCCATAGTGGAGACACGCCCCTGTGCCAGCACTCTCCAGAGGTGGGCTTGGTGGGTGACTCAAGCTGTCCTCTCCAGGTCCTGGGTGATCTGAAGAGAGTGGGCCTTGTAGTGGGGCCCCGAGAGGGGTGTAGCAGCTGGGCACTGGGGCTCAGGCCTGTCACCCTGGCACTTTGGGAGGCTGAGGTGAGAGGATGGCTTGATCCCCTGAATTTGAGACCAGCCTGGGCACCTTGGTGAGACATCATCTCTACAAGAAGCCAAAAAAATGAACCAAGTGTGGTGGAACACGCCTGCTATTTTGGCCACTTGGGAGGCCGTGGTGGGAGGATCGCTGGAGCCCAGTCGGTGGAGGCCACAGTGCCTGAGAGTGGTCCCCTGTGCTCCAGTCTGGACAATAGAGCATGACTCCAACTCAGTAAGATGATACCTACCACCACTGCCACAACCACAGGCCAGGCTCAGGGCCTCAGCCTAGCATCCTGGCCCTTCGGAGGCCAAGGCAAGTGAATGGCCTGAGTCTGTGGGTTCAAGACCAGTCCAGGACATTGGGTGAGATCTTGTCTCGGCCATGAAAAATGAATCCAAAGATTAGCCAGGCGTGGTGGCACAGGCTTGTGTTTGCAGCCACACAGTGGCCCGAGGAAGGCAGATCATCTGAGTCTGGCAGGTGGAGTCCACTGTGCCTGTTAGCGTGCCCCTGTGCTAAGGCCTGGGTGACAGAGTGGGATTCCGATTCCAAATAATAATTATCACCACTATCGCCACCACCACCACCCCTGCCACAAAACTGAGGAGTCACCCTCAGGGATAGGAGAGAAAAAGGTTCTATACCCCTGTCATTTGTGAGAGATTTCAAATTTAGCCACCGGGTAAGTCTGTCCTGCGCCTTTGGCCATGCGTCCCAGAAGGCATGCCTCCACCCTTCACACTCATTGCCTATGGCAAAGACGCTTGTGAGCTCACAGAACAGACGGCCCCGAATTAGGGTGGCAGTCAGGCACAGAGCAATCATAGTGGTCCAGCAAAGGCGTGGCCAGCCCAGGTTATGGTGGCCAGTCTCCCAACTTTGGATTGTGAGAGGGCCCCTTCCTTTCCCACTCACTCCATCATCCCCCACCCTCATGGACCTTTCATGGGGAGCTGTGGACGCCTGTCCTGATGCTTGTTGGAGGAGTCATTTTTGTTGCCAGTGTCTCTGTTGGTCTGGCTGGGGTATGGTGGCACAATCGTGGATCCTGGAGCCTCGACCTGTGGAGCTCAGGAGGTCTTCCCGTTTCAGACCCGAACAAGTGGGACTTTCGGTCCACCATGCCTGATTCAATTTTGGGGATGTCTTGCTGAGACAAGGTCTGGCCACATTGCTGGGTTGGTCTCCAACCCCTGGGTTCAGGCAGCCTCCTGCCTTGACATCCCAGGGCACAGGGCTGATGGCCATGAGCCACGGTGCCCAGCGTAGACTCGATAGTTCTGTCGGTGGGGACACGGCTACACAGGACACCGCATCCTGTGTAGCCAGGACCACGGGTGCCACCACAGGCAAATCCAGTGCTTGCATTCTGAGGAGAGACAAGAACTCGCTAAGTGGCCCAGGCTGGTCTCGAACTCCTGGTCTCCAGTGGTTCCCCAATTCGGTCTCTCAAAGCCACAGTTCAACTGCCTGCTGATAAACTGTCTTTCGGGAACTCTAGGCCCAATACTGGGGCCTCCTTCCCAAATGATCTCTGTCTGTTCATGATGACCCCAACTCCATACACAAATGGATGCTCTTCTTTTTTCTTGTTCATTTTTTCTTTGAGTCAGAGTCTCACTCCATCGCCTGAGGATGGAGGGTGGTGGCTTGCTTCTGTCCACCACTGCCTTGGCTTGCCAGGCTCCCATGAGCCTTTCCTCGGCTGTCTGTGGAGCTGGAATGACAGGCATGTGCCACCACACCCAGCTTATTTGGAATGGAGAGTAGAGACAATTCTCGCCGAGGTGTTTGGACAGTATTTGGCTCACATGCTCAGGCTGGCTGATGGCCTCTGCCTCCCAAAGTGCTAGGAAGATGAGGGTGAGCCCCAGAGCCTGGCCTCAATCCTTCACCAAAAACCAACCAGAAGGTCTGATGCGGCGGCCCACGTTTGGAATCCCAGTTCTCTGGGATGCTGAGGTGGGAAAAAGGCTGGAACCCAGGAGCCCAAGGCCAGCCCGGGCCACACGGGGAGACCCCGTTTCCACACCCAACCAAACAGGAGTTCTAGAGTCAAAGTGCCCATTGTCCCGGCCACTCCAGAGGCTGAGGCAGGAGGATTGCCACAGCCCACAATTTCGAGGCTGGTGGTGAATGGCTGTCGTGTCTTTAGGACCCAGCATGGACCACAGAGCCAGACCTTGTCTCCAAAAACATGAGAATCGTGCACAGATTCTCAACTGTGAGTGTTGTGTTCACAGGGCGCCTAGATTTAGAGCCAGGAAAAATGGGATTGGGGGGAAGAAATGTCCTCAGTAAGAGATGTGTCCCTGGCCTTTCTTTGTGGAAGGTCCTCGTTGCCAAGTCAGAAGGTAGACCTGCCTGGGGCACATTTCACAGCTCAGAGAGGAAAGCTGGCAGGAAACCCTCCAGGTAGCCTTGGAACTCCTGCACCAAAGCGAGGGCAGCCATTTGGTTTGGTTGGGGTTGAAAGGTGCCAAGCTTGGGGGACTTTCACATGTGGGGGGGAGGATTGAGGACAGAATGTTTGCAGGAAAATGGATTTCTTTCCTTCCTTCTTTCTTTCTTTCTTTCTTTCTTTCTT
>NW_007260767.1:0-9123 GCF_000164805.1 Carlito syrichta
ATATTTTCTAATCTAATGCCTGTGCAATTCTTTGCAGCATCAGATTGCACACCAGACACTCCTCATCCCCAGCAGGCCTGACCTACATTTCTGGAGGCCCCTTTGGGAATGTGCTCTAACAATAACCTTGTTGACTTTGAGTTGCATTCTTTGTTGTGGATACAATGTAAGTATCATACCCATATATACTGTGAAAAATAGAATAATTTATTTTCAAAATGAACCCTGAGCCATGTTTAAATGCCTTTGCTGAGTCTCTTCCTGCTTCTTTGTTTTCTTTTTTGTGAGATTTCACTTTGGCATGCTTTTATGTTCAAATTTTGGAGGGAATCATTCAAAATGAAATCCTGTAAGTCAATCAGCAAATAGGACATGTAAACAAAGGGACTTTGTAGCAACTCTAAATCAATCAACAAATAGGACATGCAAATAAATTAATTACATGACCCAATCAATGTGTGCCATGTAGGCAACATCTGGAAAAGCATTGTAACCTCTGGAAAACCAGCATATGGAAGAACTGTGGAGGGACTTGCATTCTAGCTTACAAATAAGCTAACTGTGACAGCTCCAGTGTGCCTGCCCACCAGACACCCAATCTTGCAAGACCACCTTTAATGTCTCACTTATGAGGCTGTCCATGTCTCTGTGTCCATCCCTTGATTTTGGACAGGTGAGTTCAATTCTCACATATACAAAAATCACAATAACAATTTGAGTTTCCTAGAACCAGTTATTCAGATGTTTTCATCTTCTGGAACCCTTACTTCTTATCCTCTTGGTATTGCTGCCAACCATCTTACCTTACAGTGTTCATTAGCATCAGAGTATGGAAGTGAACAAGGGATGTGAGCTCAGACAAACTCTATTCTGTATGTGTCTTCTTGTTAGCCACCCTGTAAAATACTTGTGATGGGAAAAGCTTTACTTTTGTATTTATGCTCTCTTCATTCAGGGAAGAGCTATGCGAGTCATGGGCTATAAATACTTAACGTTATGGTCTATGAACTATGACATCAAATGGCTTCAAAGGAATAGCTGTGCAAAAATGTGCTATAGCTAACATCATTAATTTCTTCCACTTGGGTAGTATATATTTTGATTGTTAATCTTTAACCACTTAAATATACATAATATCTATTTTATACATAAATATAAATTTATGTATACATTTCAAAGAGGTGGATATTTAAGGTTAATTGTTCTATGAGTATAGTTTTGTGTAAGTTTATTTTTGTGTGAGTATGTACAGGGCACACCTAGATATTTAGCAGTCAGTGGTTAACAAGAAAAACAAAATGAAACAGAGATAAATTTCTAAACTTTTTTCAGACTGACCTGACCCTGGTTTTCAAATGCAAATGAATAAATGATAAAAAAAAAACTGAAAAGCCCAGATATAATAGGGCCCTTCTAAAAAAAATAAATTCTTAATATTTAGGTGGCTGAAAAAAGATTTTCAGTAAATAAGTTTTGATTCAGTCACTACTATCGATAAAGCACCTTGGAAAGTTTACATAGCTGGAGGCATTATTCAGAGACAAACTCCTCACTGTTCCCTCAGGGCATACATTGCTAGCAATCAGAGACAGTTTCATCAGTTTTCTGCTGTGTTCTCCCTTGGTTGCAACTCTGGAAACTTAGGGGTAGTTCTTTTAGAAACACTTGATTACAATTATTCACAGTAGTCCAGCTTGGAGGACACAAAGGCAAATCCAGCTGTCACCAGGGCTACATATAAAAAAAAGTTTAGTGATTAATAGAAATAAGTCACTTCTATTACTGAAACCAATCTTGTGAAAACCCAATGACTTATTAGTATACACCTATAACTCGCCTGATTATTTTTGGTAGCTTGAAGAAAAAAAGTTGTAATATGCTTTCTGAAAAACAAGTCTGCATACCATTTTGTTATCTTTGATAATTCACGGTGCAAAGTTACAATAATCAATTATCAATAAATAGGACAAGTTCATGAGCAGCACTTTAAAACTAGTAAGCTTATTTTGTAATTCAACAGTGAAAAAATATATTCCCATTTCTCTATCAGACTGCTGTGGGTTTCTTGGTCTGTTCCAGGAGGTCACAACTTATTTCAAGGCCATGGCAACTTTAATGTAAGTGATTCTATATCTCCAAGATCAATCAGGAGTGAAGTCACAATCAGGCTGCCCTCACCTGTCCTATTTTCTGAGAAACTGCCAAGATCTTTGCACTATGCAATACTCTATTGCAGTAATCAAAATTAGGCTTTCAGAGATAAAATAAAGAATTAAAGGAAACAACACCTTTAAGAAAATAAATAGACCAGCCAAATACTGGGGGGAAAAAACACATTACACTTATCTGGCAAAGAATTTGTATGTAGACTATTCTGTTAATGAACTCCTACAGATAGCAATAAAAAGAAAAACTACACAATAAAAACAGGCATAAGATTTATATAGCTGTTTCAAAGAAGAAATATACATGGCTGGGTTTGGTGGCTCAACCTGTAATCACAGCACTTTGGGAGGCCAAGGTGAGCAGATTGCCTGAACCCAAGGGTTTGAGAGCAGCCTGGGCAACTTGACAAGACCTCATCTCTACAATAAATCAAAAACATTAGCTGGGCATGGTAGCACATACCTGTAGTCCCAGCAACTTGGAAGACTGAGGAAGAAAGATTACCTGAGCCCAGCAGGTCAACACTGGGGTGTCCATGAGTGTGCCACTGCATACTTGCCTGAGTGACAGAGTGTGACTTCAACTAAAAAAAAAAATCTGTTGATCATTATTAGTTATTAGAGAAAGCAAATTTTAAAAATATACAAATATGAGCTCAGCATAGTGGCTCACACCTGTAATTGCAACACCTTGGGAGGCCAAAGTGACTAGATTGCGGGAGCTCAGGGGTTCAAGACCATCCTGAGCAACATGCCGAGACATCATCTCTACAATAAAATTAAAAAAAACATTAACTGGGCAAGTTGGCACATGCCTGTAGTTCCAGTTACTCAGACGGCTGAGGGAGAAGGATCACCTGAGCCCAGCAGGCTGAGGCTGTGGTGGCTGTGAGCATACCATTGCACTCCAGCCTTGGTGATGGAGTGAGACCCTGACTCTGTTTACAGATACGGATAAAATCAAAGACGGTTAATACCAAATACTGACAAAAAACACGGAACAGCTAGAAAACCCATATACTACTAGAAGGAATGTAAAATGGTATATCATTAACACTGGTACTTTCTTGTAAATGAAACACACTTCTACAATATAACCACCCTTACAAATTCACCCAGTTCTACTTCTGTGTATTTATACAAGAGAAATAATAGTGCAGGTCCTCAATAAGTCTTGTATAAAAATGTTCACACTAGCCTTATTTATGATAGTCCCAAATTGAACACAGCAAAAAGATTCCTTAATTAAAAAATAAATCAATAACATCTGATATATTCATACATTGAAATAATAGTCTTGAAAAAGAATGGATTATTGAATCTCAATTACACTACTACAAAATTGAGTAAAAAAAAATTTTTATGCACACACTAGCATGGTTTTATCTCAGAAACATTATTCTGAGTGAAGTCTAAAAGTGGTTGCCTCTAAAAAGGGATACATTTCTCAGAAAGGATCTTGAAGAAAATCTCTAGAGTAATAGAAGCATTCTATATTATGTATTGGATAATTATGGAAAAATAAGAATAGTGATTTATTTTCAAATCAGAGCCTATCTTATCGTGGGTTCTCAAGATGGTGTCTAAATGCTTTGTGATTCTCTTTCACTGATTTACTTCCTGCTTCTTTGTGCTTCCTTTTTGTGGCTTTTTACTTTGATGGACTTCATGTTTAACCTTTTGGCAGGATTCAATCAGAATGGTAATTCTGTAAGACAATCACCAAATAAGACATGCCAAAGAAATGTTTCTATAAGCCAATCAAATGTGTCACATAACCATAATACGGGAAAGCCTGTAACTTCTGCAGTACTCCACCAATGAGGAACCAGGTAAGGAACCTGCATTTTAGGAATAAAAGTGCTTGTTCTTCCTGCTTCAGTGTGCCTCCTCAACTGAGAGACACTTGTTTTTGCAAAAACAATATGAAAGGTACTGCTTCACTACCCTGCTCTCTGAATCTTCATGTCATTCTTTAATGACAAGACTGAGGAGGGTCAATTCTGTCTCCACAGTCTTGGTAGCTGATCTAGAATACCTGCACCTGTGGGGGCTTGTCTGGAACACCTGCACCTTGGGGGCTTGTCTGGAATACCTGCACCTGTGGAATACCTGAACCCCTATAGGAGGGGAAGGTGTATCTCACCTGATTTTAGGTGACTTGCTCTGGTCAGATGTTCCTGGTTCCTGTGATTCTTCAGATAGATCTGAGACTGTAACTTAAGACTTGGCAGAGGAAAAACAGAGAAAAGGCAGGCACCATTGTAGCAAACTGACAACCTCATGCACGAGCCAAGGTAGGGAAATGGACTACAAGTACTGCCTTGGCGATCAAGATATGAAGTAAGTATGGAGTCCTGACACATGGTTTTGTTGTGCCTCAAGGGAAATGGCCAGAGATGGATGAAGTAAATATCCTAACATTTATAAAAAACCCCCAGGACAGGGGTTGAGGAGCTGTGAGACTACACAGCACATCTGGTAGCTGAGAACAGAATATGCAATCTAGGGCTAGGAAAGGAAGTCAAGATGAACTCCTTGAAATTCTCCCAATTGTCCACTGGGGCAAAAGCTAAAGAATTGAAAAAATGGATCAGGCACAGTTACTCAAGCCTGTAATCCCAGCACTTTGTGAGACTGAGGTGAGAGGATTGCCTGAGCCCATGGGTTCAAGACCAGCCTGGGAAACTTCACAAGACCTCATCTCTACAATAAATCAAAAAATTAGTTGGGCATGGTAGTGCACACCTGTAGTTCTGGCTACTTGGAAGGCTGAGGCAGAAGGATCACCCGAGCCCAGCAGGTTGATGATGGGGTGACCATGAGCATGTCACTGCACTCCAGCCTGGGCAATGGAGTGCGACTCTGACTCCAAAAAAAAAAAAAAAAGGAAAAATGATTCTAAAACTAAAGGAAAGGGAAAGAAGAAAATGATTGAATTTTGTTGCTTTGAATGGACTAAGGAACCAATCGGCAAGCCCTCAGTATTTTGGACGAAACTTGACTCAAATGAAGACTGACTTTTCCAGACTTTAGTTATCTATGTGAACAATAAGCCCTCTGTTTCATCTAAGGGGAGGAATTATGCCCTTTGATGGTTTCTAGAAACCCTTCTTATGTTTCCCCCCGAATGGGAAATGAGGAAGAGAAAACATCTGGGCCTCTAGTGGAGAAGGAGAAAACTTGGTATG
This sequence comes from Carlito syrichta, assembly GCF_000164805.1. Taxonomy (NCBI): domain Eukaryota; kingdom Metazoa; phylum Chordata; class Mammalia; order Primates; family Tarsiidae; genus Carlito; species Carlito syrichta. The sequence continues at coordinate 5,357 of NW_007260767.1, forward strand.
TCGAAGGTGGTATCTGGGGCAGTGGATAGCTGGAGATTCTGCTCTATTAGAAACTCAAGAATTGAGATTCCCCCAAAACCCAAACCCCTATACCCTAACTTGAAAAGAGAATGGAACAAAGCAAAAGAGATATTGAGAAATTCCCCCTTCCTCTGGAGGTCCAGATGAATTTTCAAAATTGTTCATGCTGCCGGGCTCCGGTGGCTCAGCCTGTAATCCCGCGCCTTTGGGAGGCTGAGGTGAGTGGATTGCCTGAGCCTGCGGGTTCGAGACCCGCCTGGGCAGCGAGACCTCATCTCTACAATAAATCAAAAAATCAGCCGGGTGTGGTAGTGCATGCCTGTAATTCCGGCTACTTGGAAGGCTGAGGTGGAAGGATCACCGGAGCCCAGCAGGTCGAGGCTGCGGTGGCCGGGAGCGGCCACTGCACTCCAGTCTGGGCGACAGAGTGAGACTCCAACTCACAAAAAAAAAAAAAAAAATTGTTCATGCTAAGGGAGGTTCCCTTGGAGCAGGGAGACATTGGCTTTGTTAATGCCTAACTTACTAGCACTGAAGCAAGAAACTTCAAAAAAAGAAATGAAACTATTATTAGAAGATCCTTTAATGTTAGCCGACCAGGTTGATCAGTTTCTTTGACCTAATATATACACCTGGGTGGAACTAATGTCTATTATGAACATGCTATTTACTGGTGAAGAAAGGGGAATGATTTGAAGGGCTGCTATGTCCATCTGGGAGCAGAAACATTCCTTGGTCCTGAGAGTAAAACTAGATGAACAAAAATATCCAAACATAGACCCCAGAAGGGAAAACAATAACCCAGAAGATAGGGTAAGAATGCAAGATTTAAGAGAATTAATAATTAAAGGGATCAGAGAGTCAACCCCAAGATCCCAAAATGTCTCAAAGGCCTTTGAAATCCAACAAGAGAAGGCAGAATCTCCAACAACCTTTTTACAATGACTTAGACATCAAATGAAATTATTCCGATTTAGACCCAGAAGATTTGGACAGGGTCTTCTAAAAGTTAATTTTGTTATCAAAAGCTGGCCAGAGATTGCAAGAAAGTTACAAAAGCTGGAGGGAAGGACTGAAAGGCCTTTTGAAGAGCTGTTAAGAGAAGCACAAAAGGTGCTTGTTAAAAGGAATGAAGAAAAGCAGAAACAAAATGCTAGAATTATGGTAAGCACTGTAGAGAGAGTAGTTAGAAAGACAAATGAGAGACCCTCTAGGGCAGGGCCTGGATATCAGAAGGGATAGAATAGAGTAAGGCCTAACCCTTTTGGAACTGCGATGAGGGAATTTTATCACAAGGGAGCTGGATGTTATCATTGTAAGAAACCAGGACATTTCATAAGAGATTGTTCTAAATTGAAAAAGGAAGAAAAAAGAGTCTCCCTTATGGAATTGGATGCAGAATAGGGAGTTTGGGGCTCCCCTTTATCAGACCCCACCAGAAACCCTTGATAAATCTGAAGGTGGGGTCTAATGAGGAAGACATACTCTTCCTCATGGAACTGGGGCTCCTCCCTCATCTTTAGACCCCAAAATGTTCAATTTTTACTGGAAAGTTTCCCATTTCCAGAATAAAGGGAGAAGGATTTCAGGTTCCTATATTTGAACCCATGATTGTAAAACCTGAGACTGAGACACTGACAGGGCCTTTTTTAGTCCCAGAAGCAGGAATAAATCTAGGCAGAGACCTGATTGCCCAGATGGGCCTTAATATAGGGCCAAAACAAGATCCAAATGGCATATCTCACAGAGTAAGAGGAATCAAGAATTAGCCCTAAAGTATGGGTGAAAGAAAAGTCTGCAAATTCCCCCCATTCAGATTTCTTTAAAACAACCAAATGAAATTGTGTGTAGAAAACAACATCCTATTCCTACGGAAGGAAAAAAGGGACTTCAATCAGTAATTGTAGGTCTTATTAGGGGTGGACTTTTGGAACCAAGCATGTCACCATATAATACCCCAATACTTCCAGTAAAGAAATCCGATGTGTCCTACTGGCTAGTGCAGGACTTATGGGCAATAACCCACATAGTTCAAACTCAACATCCTGTGGTTCCAAACCCCTATGCCCTCCTTAGTAAAATTCTTTATGAACATGAATGGTTTAGTGTGATAGACCTCAAGGATACTTTTTGGGTCTGCCCATTGGTTCCCAAGTATAGAAACCTCTTTGCCTTTGAATGAGAAAATCCTACAAATGTAAGAAAACAACAGTATCACTGGACTGTTATCCCAAGTCATTACTGAATCTCCTCATTTATTTCACTGGATTCTAGAAACTGTATTAGATGGACTTCTGCCTTTGACTGACACTAATATTTTTCATATGTAGATGATCTAATTTCAGGAACAGATAAAGCCCAGATCTCTGAAGCAACTATAAATTTATTTAATTTCTTGGAATAGCAAGGACAAAGGTAATTGTAAGCTAAAATTTGTGGAATGAGAAGTTAAATATCTTGGACATATAATCAGTGCAGGAAAAAGGAGAATTAGCTCTGAAAGAATAACCAGAATAGTTAACTATCCTAGGTCCAAAACAAAAAGGGGAATTAGAAAATTTCTAGGTTTAATAGGTTATTGCAGACTATGGATTGATTCATATGTGACCTAAATTAAAGGTTTATATTTAAAACTATTGAAGAGAACACCACACTTACTCCAATGGAATAAAGAGAAAAAATGAAGATTAGAAAATTTAAAACAGGCCCTAATTATAGTTCCATTTTCACTCTCTCCTCTTTAGATAATCCTTCCCATTTGTTTGTAGCAACTTATCAAGGAGCAGCCGTTGGTGTACTTACCCAAGATTGGGGTGGGGAAAAGTAACCCATAGCCTTTATATCCAAACTATTAGATCCTGTGTCCAGGGGCTGGCCAGAGTGTGTTCAGGACATTACAGCTGCCACCTGGCTACTTGAAGAAAATTGGAAGTTAACCTTTGAAGGAACCCTTCTGCCATAATCAAGTTCAGGCCATCCTGAATCAAAGGGTCACCTGTTGGTTTATTGACTCCAGAAACTTAAAAAATGAGGCAATGTTATTAGAGAGGGATGACTTAATATTAACTACAGATTCTTATGTGAATTTAGCCAGTTTCCTGAAGCCCAGGGAAAAGGAAGAGCAGAAGACATTGGATCATAATTACCTAGATATTATTGAACATCAAACTAAAACCAGATTATATCTGAGAGAAAATACACTTTATGCTGGTGTTAGATTGTTCCTAGATGGTTCCTCCAGAATGGTTGAAGGAAGAAGGCATAATGGGTATTCACTTACTGATGGGAATAACCTATTCATTTGCAAATAAGGAAGGCTACTTAACTCATGGTCTGCACACAATTGTGAATTATATGCTCTTAATCAACCCGTGAAAATACTTACAAATAAGGAAAGTACAATCTATACAGATTCTAAATATGATTATGGAGTAGTACATACTTTTGGAAAGTTCTGGATGAAAAGGCATCTCAATAAACAGTAGAGAAAAGTGTTAGTCCATGGGGAGCTAGTTAAACAATATTTAGAAAATTTAATACTCCCCACTGAAATAACTGTCACAAATGTAAATGGTCATCAACAAGGAAGTTTTCTTGAGGCAGTTGGTAATAAATTGGCTGATGAAGTAGCCAAAGAGACTGCCTTAAAGAATGAAATTAAGCTTTTGAATCTTACCCATAACTTGTCTGTAATCACCATAAGACCACAGGTTACTGAAAGGGAAGTAGAAGACATGAAAAAGATG
>NW_007260768.1:0-5905 GCF_000164805.1 Carlito syrichta
CTTTCTTTCTTTTCTTCTTTCTTTCATCACTAGGTTGCTCAGGCTGCTCTCAAACTTCCCAACTCAGACCATCCTCCCGGCATGGGCCTCCAAAACTGCTGTGATCACAGGCTTTCCATTTGGGAAATATCTGGGTCTTCCTGCCTGGTCTTGAATTCTGGGCCAGAGGCTATCCTCCCTCCGAGGCCTGCCCTTACCCGAGGTTTTCTAGGATTTACTTGGGGTCGATGTGGGAGCTTACTATGGTGTCCAGCCAGATATCAAGCTCCTGGGCAGAGTCATGTTCCCGTCTCAACTTCCCTAAGTGCCGAGGAGATAGGCGTGATTCACCAGGTCATCCTGACCCTCCCAAAGGTTTGAGAATCATGCCTTCCCTTTCACAAACGTGGACCCTGGGAGGGGGGTTCGGGTCAACACTTGGGAATGAGGTGGGCAGAGGTGTGGGTGCCCAGGCAGAGACACGACCCTGCACCAGATGCTCCCCCTGGGGAGGACTTGGTGGACAACTCTGGCCACATTCTCCAGGGTCCCAGGTCATCAGAAGAGAGCGGGCCTCGTGCTGGGGCCCCAAGAAGGGTATGGAGACTGGGCATGGGGGCTCACACCTGTCATCCCAGTGCTCTGGTTGGCCAAGGTGAGAGGATGGCCTGAGCCCGAGGGTTTGAGACCAACCCAGGCACCTTGACGAGAACACCTCTCCATGAAGCCAAAAAAATGAGGCAACCATGGTGTTTCATGCCTGATGTTCCGGCCACTCACAAGCTTGCAGTAGAGGATTGCCGGAGCCCAGCAGGTGGAGAATGCTGTGACCGAGAGCGGGCCTCTGCGTTTTAGTCTGGGATAATAATACCAAACACCACCACCACAACAACACATGCCAGAATCACGGGCTCAACCTGGCATTTCAGCCCTTTGGAGGAACAGGCGAGTGGATGTCCTGAGACTGGGGGTTCGACAAAAGCCCAGGAAACAGGACGAGACCTCGTTTCGGCCATCAAAAATAAATCCAAAGAGTAGCCAGGCATGGTGGAGCAGGCCTGTAGTTCCAGCCACTTGGGGGCCGAGGCGGGAAGATAGCCCGAGTCTAGAAGGTGGAGTCCGTGGTGTTCGTGAGCATGAACCTGCTCTCTGGCCACAGCACAAAGTGGAATTCCAACTCCAAATAATAATAATCACCACCACCGCCCTACCACCACCACCCCTGACACCCACTGCGAGGATCACCCTCAGAGATGGGAGAGGGAAAGGCACTTTCCGGCCTGTCATTCATGGAAGGTTTCAAAAGTGGCCATAGGTCACATCCATCCCACGCTTGGTCACACACCCCAGAAGGCCAGCCTCCACCCTCCACGCTCATTCCCCATGGCATTGACACATATGAGCTCACAGAACAGATGGCACCATGCTAGGGCGCAGGGAGGGCCCCTTCCTCTCCCGATCAATCCATCGTCATCCACCCACTTGGACATTTCCCTGGGGAGCCCTGGATGCCCGTTATGACACATGTGAGAGGTGCCTTTTTGCTTCCTTCAGTGGGGTTGGGGTGCAGTAAAATGATCGTGACTCCCAGGGCCTTGACCTGCAGGGCTCAGGCGGTCCTCCTGTCTCAGCCACCAATCAGCCAGTACTCTGGGGTCCACGCCTGACTCGATTTTGTTCACCTCTCGCTGGGACAAGTTCTGGCCACGTCGCCTGGACTGGTCTCCAACTCGGGGACTCAGGCAGCCTCTAACCTCAGAATCCCAGTGTGTGGGTGTGACTGCCATGAGCCACAGTGCACATCCTGGATTCACACATGTTATCAGTGGGGACGAGGCAAAAGCATGCCCCAGGATGGAGGCTATGGCAGCCCATGTAGCCAGGACCATGAATGCCACTATGTGTGACTCCAGTGTTTTTGTCCCGGGGAGTGACAAGTTCTCACTACATGACCCAGGCTGGTCTTGAACTCTCGGGATTCAGCATTCCCCTGCCTCAGCCTCCCAAAGCCACAGTCCAATTGTCTGCCAATCCACTCTCTTTCTGGAACTGTAGGCCCAAGTCTTGGCCCTCCTTCCCAAATGATCTCTGTCTGTTCATGATGATCCCAACTTCATACACAAATTGATGCTCTTCCTTTTTTCCCTTTATTCCTTTTTATCTTTGAGCTAGAGCCCCACTCCTTCACACAGGGTGGAGGGCGATGACTCTCTCCCAGCTACCACAGCCTCAGGCCACTGGACTCTGGTGGGCCTTTCCTTGGTATACTGAGGAGCTAGAAGGACAGGCGTGTGCCACCATGCCTGGCTCATTACTGATGGAAGATAAAGATGAGGTCTCGTCAAAGTGTCTAGGCGGGTCTTGGCCCTTAGGTTCAGGATGGCTGCAGACCTTGAACACCAAAAGCAAAGGGATGACGAGGCTGAGCCCCCAAGCCCGGCTTTGATCCTTCATTGAAAATGAACCAGAAACCCTGACGTGGCGGTCCACACCAGGAATCCCAGTGCTCTGGGATTCTTAGGGGGGAGGATGGCTGGAGTCCAGGAACCAAAGGCCAACCTGGGCCAACCCAGGCCATGCAGGTAGATCCCGTCTCTGCACAAATCCAAAAGGGAGTCTTGGGTCGAGTTGCCCATCATCCCAGACACACCGGAGGCTGAGGTGGGAGAATCACTGGAGCCCGCAATTTTGAGGTGGCAGAGAACGATGGTCGTGTCCCCAGTCCCCAGCCTGGGTCACAGAGAAACACCCTGCCTCCAGAAACATCAGAATCATACACCGATTCTCAAATGCATGTGGCGTGTTCACAGGGCAACTGGCTTTAGAGCTAGAAAAAATGAGATTCGGAGAGCCAGAGGAACCCGGACATGGAGCCTCAGGAACTTCTGCACCAAAGGGGTGCAGCCATGGGAGTGGTTCGGGCTGGAGGTGCTGAGCTTGGGGTACCCTCCTATATGGGGGTGGCAGTGGGACAGACTAGGGGAAGAAGGTTTGCAGGAGAATGGATTTCCTTCCTTCCTTCTTTCTTTCTTTCTTTCTTTCTTTCTTTCTTTCTTTCTTTCTTTCTTTCTTTCCTTCCTTCCTTCCTTCATTTCTTTCTTTCTTTTTTCCTTTTTCCTTCCTTTCTTATCTTTCCTCACTAGGTTGCCCAGGCTGCTCTCAAACTGCCCATCTTGGGCCATCGTATTGGCCTGGTCCTCCCAAACTGCTATGATCACAGGCTTTCCATTTAGTTGACATCCGTTTCTTCTTCCCGGGTCTTGAACTCTGGGATGGAGGCTATCCTCCAGCTGAGGCCTGCCCTCATCCAAGGTTATCTGTATTTTGCTTGGGGTTGAGTTTTGGGCTTGTTATGGTGTTGAGCCTGTTCTCAATCTCCTGGGCTCCGGCCACCTTTTCATCTCAGTCTCTCTGACTGCCCAGGAGACAGTCGTGAGTCACCCATCCTTCCCCATCCCCCGAAGGTTTGAGAGTCATGCCCTCACTTTCCCTGAGACAGTCCCAGGGAGGAATGAGCAGGTCCAACCTGGGAAACAAAGTGGGCAGAGGTGTGGGCATGCTAGCTGAGACACGTCCCTGTGCCAGGCGCTCCCCAGGGATTATTCGGGGGACAAATCTGGCCACCCTCTCTAAGTTCCTGGGTCACCAGAAGGAGATGGTCCTCGTGGTGAGGCCCTGAGAGGGGTTGGAGGCCTCTCATGGGGGCTCATGCTTGTCACCCCGGTGCTTCGGGAGGCTGTGGCAAAAGGATAACCTGAGCCACTGGGTTCGAGATAAGTCTGGGCACCTTGGCAAGACCTTGTCTCTACAAGAAGTCAAATGAATGAACTGTGTATGGTGACACATGCCTGTCATTCTGGCCATTTGGGCTGCTGCAGCAGGAGCATTGCCAGAGGCCAGCCAGTGGAAGCCACAGTGGCTGAGAGTGGGTCTCTGCGCTCCAGCCTGGGCGACAGAGTGTGATTCCAAATCAGAATAATAATACCCACCACCACCACTAAAGCCACAGGCCAGGCTCAGGGGTTCAGCCTGGCATCACGTCCATTCAGAGGTCGAGATGGGTCGATGGCTTGAGCCTGAGCATTTGAGACCAACCAGGGACACTGGGTGGGAGGATTGCATGAGCCTGGCTGGTGGAGTCCATGGTGGCCGTAAGCATACCCCTTTGCTTTGACCTGGGTGACAGAGTGGGATTCTGATTCCAAAAAATAATAATCACCACCACCAGCACACCACCACCACCACCACTCCTGCCACCCAGCTCGAGGATTCACCCACAGGTATGGGATAGGAAATGCACTTTCCTCCTGTCATTCACAGCAGGTTTCAAAGGTGGCCATCGGGTATGTCCATCCTGCGCCTTCATCCACGAATTCCAGAAGGCCTGCCTCCACCACCCACACTCATGTCCCATGGCAAAGACTTGTGTGAACTCAAGGAACAGGAGGCCCCGATTTAGGGCTTCCTTTGGGCCAAGAATGATCAAAGAGGATCGGCAACACCACAACCAAACCAGGTGCCAGTCACCCGGTCTGCCACCTTCAGGCAAGTGGAGGGTCACTTCCTCTCCCGATCACTCCATTGTCCGATATCCATGCAGACCTATGGCTGGGGAATCATGGATGCCCATCGTGATGGACTTGGGAGCCATAATTTTTATCTCTGAGCTCTCTGTTGGCTTGGCTGAGGTGTGTCAGCATGATTGTGGCTCCCATGACCTTCACCAGCAGGGCTCTGGTGGTTGTCCTGCCTTGGCCTTTGAGCAGCCGGGATTCTGAGGGCCACCATACCTGACTCGATTTTGGAAACCTCTCACCGAGATGAGGTCCGTCGATATCATCCAGGCTGGTCTCCAACCCATGGTCCCAGGCAGCCTCCTGCCTTGGGTTCCCAGGGTGCGGGTCTGATGGCCATGAGCCACGGTGCCTGGTGTGGACTTGCAAGTTCTGTCCTTGGGGGTGATACAAACAAAAACTCAGGATGGAGGCCACTGGATCCCATGTAGTCAGGACTGTGGATGCCACCAGGCAAGACTCCAGTGTTTGCATTCTGGGGGGTGATGAGGTCTCGCTTCGTGGCCCAGACTGGTCTCGAACTCCTGGGCTCCAGCGGTCCCCCAACTTGGCCTCCCAAAGCCACAGTCCAATTGTCTGCCAATCAACCGTCTTTCAGGAACTCTAGGCCCAAGGCTGGGACCTCTTTCCCAAATGATCTATATCTTTACACGATGATCCCAACTCCATACACAAATGGATGCTCTTCCTTTTTTAGCTTTTTTCATTGAGTTGCATTCCTACTCCATCTCCCAGGTTGGAGGGTGCTGCCTCACTCCAGGCTGTCCCAGCCTCGGCCTGCTGGGCTCCAGTGAGCCTTTCATGGGGCTTCTGAGAAGCTAGAATGACAGGTGCATGCCACCATGCCTGGTCATTTGGAATGGAGGGTAGTGACAAATCTTGCTGCGGCACCCGGGCCGGTCTTGGCCCCAGGACTTGGGCTGGCCACTAGTCTTTGCCCCCCAAAGCACTGGGATGACAAGACTGAGCACCAGAGGTAAGGGCTGAGAGGTTTCAAGCTTGGGGGACCCTCACTTGTAAGGGTTGGGGGCAGAAGGACAGAGGGCAGACGGTTTGCAGGAGAATGAATCTGTCTTTCTTTTTTCTTTTTTCTTTTCTTTCTTTCTTTCTTTCTTTCTTTCTTTCTTTCTTTCTTTCTTTCGTTCTTTTATTTTCTCACTAGGATTCCCAGGCCACTCTCAAACCACCCAAATCTGGCCATTCTCTCTGCCTGGGCCTCCAAAACTGCTGCAATCACAGGCTTTCCATTTGGTCAACATCCTGGTCTTCCTGCCTGGTCCTGAAATCTGGGGCAGAGGCTATCCTCCCGCCAAGGCCTGCCCTCATCCAAGGTTTTCTAGGTTTTTGCTTGG
>NW_007260768.1:5925-21240 GCF_000164805.1 Carlito syrichta
GGGGGGGATACAAATAAAAACTCAGGATGGAGGCCACTGGATCCCATGTAGTCATGACTGTGGATGCCACCAGGCAAGACTCCAGTGTTTGCAATTCTGGGGAAGTGATGAAGGTCTCGTTTCGTGGGCCCCAGACTGATCTTAAACTCATGGGCTCCAGCGGTCCCCCACTTGGCCTCCCAAAGCCACAGTTCAATTGTCTGCCAATCAACCGTCTTTCAGGAACTCTAGGCCCAAGGCTGGGGCCTCTTTCCCAAATGATTTATATCTTTACACAATGATCCCAACTCCATACACAAATGGATGCTCTTCCTTTTTTAGCTTTTTTCATTTTTTCATTGAGTTGCAGTCCTACTCCATCTCCCAGGTTGGAGGGTGCTGCCTCACTCCAGGCTGTCCCAGCCTCAGCCTGCTGGGCTCCAGCAAGCCTTTCCTGGGGCTTCTGAGAAGCTAGAGTGACAGGTGCATGCCACCACGCCTGGTCGTTTGGGATGGAGGGTAGTGACAAATCTCGCCGCAGCGCCCAGGCTGGTCTTGGCCCCAGGGCTTGGGCTGGCCGCTAGCCTTTGCCCCCCAAAGCACTGGGATGACAAGACTGAGCACCAGAGGTTAGGGCTGAAACGTTTCAAGCTTGGGGGACCCTCACTTGTAAGGGTTGGGGGCAGAAGGACAGAGGGCAGAAGGTTTGCAGGAGAATGGATTTCATTTTTCTTTCTTGCTTTCTTTTTTCTTTCGTTTCTTTTTTCTTTCTTGCTTTCTTTTTTCTTTCTTTTCTTTCTTTTCTTTCTTTCTTTCTTTCTTTCTTTCTTTCTTTCTTTCTTTCTTTCTTTCTTTCTTTTATTTTCTCACTAGAATTCCCAGGCCGCTCTCAAACCACCCAAATCTGGCCATTCTCTCTGCCTGGGCCTCCAAAACTGCTGCAATCACAGGCTTTCCATTTGGTCAACATCCTGGTCTTCCTGCCTGGTCCTGAAATCTGGGGCAGAGGCTATCCTCCCACCAAGGCCTGCCCTCATCCAAGGTTTTCTGGGTTTTGCTTGGGGTCGAGGTTGGGGCTTGCTCTGGTCTCCAGCCCAATCTCAGCTCCCAGGCTTCGGCCATCTTCCCTTCTCAGCCTCTCTGAAGTGTCAAGGAGACAGGTGTGAGTTGTCCGGCTGGCCCTCCCAGTGGTTTGAGAGTCAACAACTCCCTTTCCCCAAGACCACCCCTGGGATGAGTGAGCAGGTCCACCCTGGGTATCAAGGCAGGTGCAGGTGTAGGCACCCCAGCGGAGACATGCCCCTGCACCAGGTGCTCCCATGTGGTGGGCTTAGTGTGTGAATCCAGCTGCCCTCTCCAGGGTCCTGGGTCATCTGAAAGGAGCGGGCCTCTTGGTAGGGCCCCAGGAGGGGTGTGAAGCCTGGTTGCAGGGGATCATGCTTGTCAACCCGTCGCTTTGGATGGCTGAGGTGAGAGGATGACCTGAGCCCTAGGGTTCGAGACCAGCCCAGGCAGCTTGGCGTAAGCTCATCTCTACAAGAAGCCAAAAAAAGGAGCCAAGCGTGGTGGCACATACTTCTCGTTTCACTCACTCAGGAGGTCATGGTGGGAAGAGTGCCAGAGCCCTGCTGGTGGAAGCTGCGGTGGCCAAGAGCGGGCCACTGCACTCCAGCCTGGGTGACAGTGCATGATGCTGACTCAGCAAGATGATACCAACTACCACTGCCACAACCACAGGCCAGGTTCAGTGGCTAAGCCTGGCATCCTGGCCCTTCAGAGGCCGAGTCGAGTGAACGACCTGAGACTCTGGATTGAAGACCAGCTCAGGAGACTGAGTGACACTTTGTCTCGGCCATCAAAAATAAAACCAGAGATTAGCTGGTCGTGGTGTCACAGGCTTGTGGTTCCAGTCACTTGGGGGGAAATTGCAGGACAATCGCCTGAGCCTGGCAGGTGGTTCCATGGTGACAGTGAGCATGCCCTGAGCTAAGGCCTGGGTGACAGAGCATGATTTTGACTCCAAATATTAATACTCACCACCTCCACCACCCTTGCCACTCAGCGAGAAGAGTCACCCTCAGGGATGAGAGAGAAAAAGACACTTCCACCTCTGTCATTTGCGGGAGGCTTCTAAGGTGGCCACTGGTCAAGTCGGTCCCATGCCTTCGGCCACATGTCCCAGAAGGCCTGCCTCCACACTCCACAGCAAAGACATGTGTGAACTCATGGAACAGACAGCCCCAAGTTAGGGCAGCCGTCGTACACAGAATTATCAAACTGTTCCGGCAGTTCTGCTGCCAGCCCAGGTTCCGGTCACCCTGTCTGCCAAATTTGGGTGGGGGGAGGGCACCTTCCTCTCCTGATAACTCCATCATCTCCTGCCTATGCATGCCATTTGATGGTGGACCATGGATGCCAGTCGTGACGCACGTGGGAGGTGTCTTTTTTGTTTCTGGAGTCTCCATTGGCCTGGCAGGGTGTGGAGGCATGATCGTGGCTCCCGGAGCCTCAAACTGCGAGTTGAGGAGGTCCTCCTGCTTCAGTCCCCTAGCAGCCAGGACTCCGGGGGCCACCATGACAGACCTCATTTTGGGGACTTCTTGCTGAGACGAGTTCTGTCAATGTCGCCTGGGCTCATCTTCGAACCCTGGGCTCAGGCAGCCTCCCGCCTTGGCATCCCAAGGCACAGGGCTGATGGCAGTGAGCCATGGTGCCAAGCCTGGAATCACACGTTCTGTTGGTGGGGGTGATGCAAAGGAACACCCTGGGCTGGAGGCCTCCACATCTCTTGTAGCTGGGACCACAGACACAACCTTGCGTGACTCCAGTGTTTGTGGTCTGGGGAGTGACGAGATCTCATTGTGTGGCACAAGTTGGTCTCGAACTCCTGGGCTTCAACAGTCCCCCACCTCAGCCTCCCAAAGCCACAGCCTGATTGTCTGCCAATGCCCCATCTTTCAGGAACTCTAGGCCCTAGACTGGGGCCTCCTTCCAAAATGATCTCTGGCTGTTCACAATGATCCCAATCCCATTCACAAATGGATGTTCTTCTTTCTTTTTCCTTTTTTCATTTTTTCTTTTATTCGGAGTCTCACTTCATCACCCAGGTTGGAGGGCGATGCCTCACTTCCAGCTACAGCAGCTTTGGCCCGCTGCACTCCCTGGCCTTCTGAGGAGCTGGAACAACAGGTGCACGCCACCATGCCCTGCTCTTTTGGGATGGAGGGTAAAGGCAAGTCTTGCTGAGGTGCCTGGGCAGGTCTCAGCCCACGGGCTCAGGCCAGACTCTGGCCTCGGCCTCCCTAAGCACTGGGATGGTGAGGCGGAGCTCCAGAACCCATCCTTGATCCTTGCTCAAAAACGAATTAGTAGGCCTGGTGCTTTAGGTCACGTTTGGAATCCCAGCACTCTGGGAGGCCGAGGTCAGAGAATGACTGGAGCCCAGGAGCCCAGGGGCATCCTGGCCCATGCAGGGAGAACCCATTTCTGCACCCATAAAAACAGGGGGTGTGGGGGCAAGGTGCCCATCTTCCTGGACACTCCAGAGGTTGAGGCAGGAGGATTGTTAGAGTCTGCAATTTTGAAGCTGGTGGTGAATGTCCGTCATGTCCCCGGGCCCCAGCCTGGACCACAGATCTATATACCCTGTCTCCAAAAACATCAGAATCATACATAGATTTTCCACTGCACGTGGTGTGTTCAGAGGGTGACTGTCTTTAGAACCACGACAAATGGGATGGGGGAGGAAATGTTCCCTGGTGAGGGATGTGTCCCTTGTCTTCTTGGTGGAAGGTCCTCAAGGCCAAGTTGGAGGGTTTGCTTGCCTGAGGCACATTTCACATCTCGGAGAAGAGAGCCAACAGGAACTCGGCCAGAGAGACTCGGAAAATCCCACACCAAAGTGGGGGCAGCCATGAGGGTGGTTTGTGGGTGAAAGGTGCCAAGCTTGGGGGGCCTTCACATGTGGAGGAGCAGGAGGGGAAGGACTGAGGGCAAAAGCTTTGCAGGAGAATGGATTTCTTTCTTTTTTTCTTTCCTTTCTTCCTTTCTATCTTCCTTACACTCTTTCTTTCTTTCTTTCTCTTTCTTTCTTTCTTTCTTTCTTTCTTTCTTTCTTTCTTTCTTTCTTTCTTTCTTTCTTTCTTTCTTTCTTTTCTTTCCTCACTAAGTTTTCCAGGCTACTCTCAAACCAGCCAACTCGGGTCATCCCCTCGGCACTGTCTCCCAAACTCCTGTGATCACAGGTTTTCCATTTCATTGACTTCCTGGTCTCCTGCCTGGTCTTGAACTCTGGGTCAGAGGCGATCCTCTTGCTGAGGTCTGCCTTCACTCAAGGTTTTCTGGATTTTACTTCTGGGGTCAAGGTTGTCTTGCTATTGTGTCCAGCCTGGTCTGGAACTCCCAGGCTCAGGCCATCTTCCCATCTCAGCCTCCCCAAATGTCAAGGAGACATGAGTGTGTCGCTGGCCATCCCTGACTCCCTGAAGTTTTGAAAGTCACACCCTCACTTTCCCCGAGTTGGCCCCTGGGAGAAGCAAGAGGGTCCACCCAGAGGAACAAGGCTAGAGGAACAGTGGGAGCCCCAGAAGAGACACACCCACACACCAGGCTCTCCCCACACAGAATCCCAGCAGGTTACTCTGGGCTACCCTCTCCAGGGTCGCAGGTCATCAGAAGACAGCAGACCTCTCTATGGGGCCCCAAGAGGGATATGGAGACCAGGTACGAGGGCTCACTGCTCTCATCCCAGTGCTCGAAAGGCTGAGGTGAGTGAATGGTCTGAGTCCCTGGGTTCGAGACCATCCTGGGTACCTTGCCCAGACCACATCTCTACAAGAAGACAAAAAAATGAGCCAAACTTGGTGGCACAGGCCTTCCGTTTCAGTCACTCAGGAAGCTGCTGGGGGTGGATTGCCGGAGCCCAGCCAGTGGAGGCCATGATGACAGAGTGGGCACCTGCCCTCCAGCCTGGGAAACAGAGCAGGACTCTGACTCAGAATAATACCAACCACCACCACAACCACAGACCAGTCTGAGGGGCTCAGCCAGGCATCCCGGGCCTTCAGAGGCACAGGCAAGTGTACGACCTGAGCTGTGAGTTTGACACCAGCCTGGGACACAGGGTGAGATCTCCTGTTGGCCATCAAAAATGAATCCAAAGATAAGCCGGACATGGTGGCGCATGGCTGTGTTTCCAGCCACTTGGTGGGCCAAGACAGGAGGATCACCTGAGCAGGGCCGGTGGAGTCCACAGTGTCCATGAGCATTTCCCTGCTCTAAGGTTTGGGCAACAGTGGGATTCTGACTCCAAATAATAATAATCCCCACCACTGCCATGACCACCACCCCTGCCACCCAGGGCAAGGAGTCACCCTAAAGGATGGGAGCAGAGATGACACTTTCCTGCCTGTCTCCACGGGTGGTTTTAAAGTTGGCCTCTGGGCACGTCCATTATGCGCATTCTGCCAAGCATCCCAGAAGTCCTGCCTCCATCCTCCACACTCGTGCCCCACAGCAAAGCCACCTATGAGTTCAAGGAACAGACTGTCCCGAGTTAGGGAAGCCCTCAGGTATACAGCGATCAAGGAGGTCCAGCAATGCTGCGAACAGCCCAGGTTCCAGTCACCTGGTCTGCCTCCTTCAGGCAGGAGGAGGGACCCTTTCTCTCCTGATCACTCCATCATCGCACAGCCATGCGGGCCTTTCCCTGGGGAGCTGTGGACGCCCATCTCGACACAAGTTGGAGGTGTCTTTTTTGTTGCTGGAGTCTCCAATGGCCACGCTGGGGCATGGCAGCATGATCCTGGCTTTCAGGACCTTGACCTGCAGGGCTGAGGCTGTCCCTATGCCTTGGCCCCCGAGCAACCTGGACTTCAGGGGCCACCACACCTGACTCAATTTGGGGGCCCTCTCACCGAGACAAGATCTGGTCACATCGCCCAGGTTGGTCTCTGACCCTGGGAACTCAGGCAGCCTCCCGCCCCAGGCTCCCAGGGCCCAAGACTGATGGCCATGAGCCATGGAACTAGGCCTATACTCTCATGTTCTGTCAGTTAGCCTGACACAAAGGCACGTCCCAGGACGTAGGCCACCACATCCCATGTAGCCAGGATGCGTGCACCACAACACGTGACTCAGTGCTTGTGTTCTGAGGAGAGATGAGTTCTCACTACTTGGCCCTGGCTGGTCTCAAACTACCAGGATGCAGCAGTCCCCCACCTCAGCCTCCCAAAGCCACAGCCCAATTGTTTGCTGATCCACTGTCTTTCAGGATTTCTAGGCAAAAGCCTGGGACCTCCTTCCCAAATGTCTCTGTCTGTTCATAATGATCTCAACTCCATACACAAATGGATGCTTTTCTTTTTTTTACCATTTTTCTTTTTTTCTTTGAGTTGGGGTCTGACTCCTTCTCCCCAGGCTTTATGACAGTAACTCACTCCCGGCCACCACAGCCTTGGCCTGCCAGGCTCTAGCGAGCGTTTCCTCAGCCTTCCGAGTAACTGGAATGACAGGTGTGTGGCACCATGCACAGCTCATTTGGGATGGATTGTAGAGACGAGCTCTCACCATGATGCCTGGGTGGTTCTTGTCCACGGGTTTGTGCTGACTACTGGCCTGGCCACCCAAAGTGCTGGGATGATGAGGCTGAGCCCCCAAACCTTGCCTTGATCCTTCATCAAAAACAACCAGAAGGTCTGGCATAGCAGCTCATGCCTGGAATCCCAGAACTCTGGGAGTCTGAGGTGGGAGGATGGCTGGACCCCAGGTGACCAAGGCCAGCCAGTGCCATGCAGGGAGACCCCGTGTCTGCACC
Source organism: Carlito syrichta (assembly GCF_000164805.1). Taxonomy (NCBI): domain Eukaryota; kingdom Metazoa; phylum Chordata; class Mammalia; order Primates; family Tarsiidae; genus Carlito; species Carlito syrichta. The sequence goes on from NW_007260768.1 coordinate 12,719, forward strand.
CATCTAAACAAGGAGTCTGGGGTCGAGGGTCCTGTCGTCCTGGCCACTCTGGAGGATGTAGCAGGAGGATGACCAGAGCCCTCGAATTTGAGACTGGCAATGAACCATGGTGATGACCATGGGCACTATGGTAGGACACAGAGCCAGACTCTGTGTCCAAATTCATTAGAACCGTTCACAGATTCTAAACAGCACATGGTGTGTTCACAGAGCAACTGGCTTTAGATTAGGAATAATGGGATTGTGGAGAAAGAAATGTCCCTGTGTGAGGGATTTGTCCCTGGCCTTTCTTGGCAGAAGGCCCTCATTGCCAAGTTGGAAGGTTGACCTGCCTGGGGCACATTTCTAAACTCAGAGAGGAGAGCTGGCAGGACCCGACCAGGGAGCCTGGGAACTCCTGCACCAAAGTGGGGGCAGCCACTGGAGGGTGGGTTAGGGCTGTAAGGTACACGACTTGGGGAACCCTCACATGTGGGGGGGAAAGGGGGGAAGGACTGAGGACAGATGGTTTGCAGGAGAATGGATTTCTTTCTTTCTTTCTTTTTTCTTTCTTTCTTCTTTCTTTCTTTCATTCTATCTTTTCTTTCCTCACTAGGTTGCTCAGGCTGCTCTCACATTGCACAACAACGGACATCCTCTCAGCCTGGGCCTCCCAAACTACTGCAATCACAGTCTTACCATTTGGTTGATCCTAGTGTTCCTGCCTGGTCTTGAACTCTGTGCTGGAGAGTATCCACCCACCAAGTCCTGCACTCATCCAAGGTTTTCTGCCTTTTGCTTGGGGTCGAGGTGGGGACTTGCTATGGTGTCCCGCCTGGTGTCGTGTTCCTGGACACCGGCCATTTTCTCATTTCAGCCTCCCTGAGTGCCGAGGAGACAGTCATGAATGGGCTGGCCATCTCCATGCCCCCAAACGTTTGAGAGTCTTGCCCTCCCTTTCCCCAAGGTGGCCCCTCAGTGGAGTGAGCGGGTCCACCCTTGGGAATGAGGTGGGAAGAGGGGTCGCTGCCCTAGTGGAGACATACCCCTGAGCCAAGTGCTCCCCAGCAGAGGGCACAACTGGCAATGCCAGCCGCCCTCTCTGGGGTCCTTGGTCATCAGAAGTCAGCAGGCCTCATGGTGGGGCCCAGAGAGGTGTATGGAGGCTGGGTGTGGGGACTCACACCTGTCATCGTGGCCATCTGGGAGGCTGAGGTGAGAGGATGGCCTGAGTCCCCATGTTCAAAACTATCCCGGGCACTTTGGCCAGACCTCATCTCTACAAGAAACAAAAACAATGAGCCGAGTGTATTGGCAAATGCGTGTCCTTCCGGCCACTCTGGAGGCTGCAGCAGGAGGATGACCAGAGCCCAGTTGATTGAGGCCGCAGTGTCCAAGGGCAGTCCCCTGCACTCCAGCCTGGGGAAAAGAGCAGGATTCCAACTAAGAAATAATACCAACCACCACCACAACCACAGGCCAAGCTGAGGACCTCAGCCTGGCATCACAACCCTTTGGAGGCCCAGGTGAGAGGATGGCCTGAGCCTGCGGGTTCGACATCAACCAAGGCCATTAAAAATGAGTTGCATATTAGCTAAGCATGGTGGCCCAGGCCTGTGGTTCCAGCCACTTGTGGGGCAGAGGAGGGAAGATTGTCTGAGCACAGCAGGTGGAGTCCATGGTTGCCGTGAGCGTGACCTTGTACTCTGTCCTGCGTGACAGTGTGGGATTCTGACAACAAATAATAATTATTACCACCACCACCACCATCACCACCCCTGCCATCCAGCGCAAGAAGTCACACTCAGGGATCTGAGGGGAAAAGGCAGTTTCCAGACTGTCATTTTCAGGTGACTTCAAAGGTGGCCACCAGCACATTAGACCTGTGCCTTTGACCATGGGCACCAGAAGGTCTGCTTCCACCCTCCACACTCGTGCCCAATGGCAAACACACATGTGAGCTCATGGAATAGAGGGCTGCGAGTTAGGGCAGCCGTGGGCAGAGCGTTCAAGACAATCCACCAACATCGCGGCCAGTGCAAGTTTCGCCTACTCAGTCTGCAGACTTCGGGCAGGGGAAGGGCCTCTTCATCTCCCGATCACTCATTCATCACCTGCCCTTGCAGAACTTTAACTGGGGAGCCAAGGTCATCTGTCACGATGCACGTGGGAGGCATCTTTTTTGTCTGCATTGGATGGGCTGAGACACAGTGACAGGATTTTGGCTTTGTGGTCTCAACCATTGGGGCTCAGTCCGTCCTCCTGCCTTGGCACCTGAGTAGCTGGGACTACTGGGTATTCCACGTCTGTCTCTATTTTGGGGATCTCTTGCCCAGATGAGGTCTGGCCTCATCATCTGGGCTGGTCTCTTAACACTGGGTCAAGTAGCCACCCTCCTTGGCCTCCAAGGGAGTGGGGTTGACAGCCATGAGCCATGATGCCTGGCCTGGACTCTCACGTGCTGTGGAGGGGGCAACACAGAAGCACACACTGGGATGGTGGTCAATGCATCCTGTGTAGCTGGGACCCTGGGCGCCACCAAAGCTGACTCAAATGTTTGTGTTCTGGCGAGTGATGAAGTCTCACTACGTGACTCAGGCTGATCTCAAACTCCTGGCTCCAGCAGTCCCCCACCTCTGCCTCCAAAAGCCACAGCCTAATTGTCTGCTGATCGACCATCTTTCAGGAAATCTATGCTCAAATCTTCAGCCTCCTTCCCCAATGATCTCTGTCTGTATATGATGTTCCCAACTTGATACACAAATGGAAACTCTTCTTTTCTTTCCTTTTTTTTTTGAGTTGAAGTCTCACCCCATCATCCATGCTGAACAGTGGTGGCTCCCTTCCGGCCACTGCAGCCTTGGCCCGCAGGACTCTGGCAATCCTTCCCCACTGGCCTTCCAAGCAGCCTGAATGACAGGCGCATGCCACCATGCCCAGCTCATTTGGGATGGGAGGGTAGAGATGAGGTCTTGCTGAGTTGCCCGGGTGCATCTTGGAATCACGGGCTCAGACCAGGAACTTGATTCAGCCTCCCAATAATGATTAGGTTGAGCACCCAAGCCCGCCCTCAATCCTTCATCAAAAATGAACCAGAAGGCTGGGCACACTGGCCCATGCCTGGAATCCCAGTGCTCTGGGAGACCAAATCAGGAGGATGACTGTAGTCCATACGCTTAAGGCCAACCCGGGTCTCACAGGGAGACCCCATCTCCACACCCATCCAAACAGGGTTTCTGGGGACATGGTGCCAGTCATCGTGACCACTCCAGAGGCTGAGGTGGGAGGATCACCAGAGGCCATGATTTGAGGCTGGAGGTGAACAATGGTCATGTCCCTGGGCCCAAGCCTGTGTCACAGAGCCAGACCCTGTCTCCAAAACATCAGAATCATACACAGATTCTCAACTGCATGTTGTGTGTTCAAAGGGGGACTGATTTAAGAGCCAGAAAAAAATGGGACTTGGGGGGAAGAAATGTCCCTGGTTGAGGGATGTGTCTCTAGCCTTTCTTGGTGTAACATTCTCCTTGCTGAGTCAGAGGACCAGACTGCCTGGGGCACAATTCTCACCTCAGAGAGGAGAGTCAGCAGGAACCTGACCAGGAATTCTCTGGAACTCCTCCACTTAAGCTGGGGCAGCCTTTGGGGGAGTTGGGGCTGTAAGGTGCCAAGCTTGGGGGACCCTCGTATTTGGAGGGGCAAGGGAGGAAAGACTTAGGGCAGAATATTTGCAGACGAATGGATTTCTTTGTTGACAGATTTTCTTTATGTCTTTCTTTCTTTCTTCCTTTCTTTCTTTTCTTTCATTTGTTTTCTTTCCTCACTAGGTTGTCCAGGTTGCTCTTAAACTGCCCAATTCGGGACATCCTCTCAGCCTGGGCCTCCAAAACTGCTTTGATTACAGGCTGTCCATTTGGTTGACATCCTGGTCTTCCTGTATGGTTTTGAACTCTGGGCTGAAGGTGATCCTCCCACTGAGGCCTGCCCTCACCGAAGGTTTTCTCTGTTTTCCTTCAGGTTGATGTAGGGGATTGCTATGGTATCCAGCCTGTTCTCAAGTTCCCAGGCTCCGGCCATCTTCCCACCTCAGCCTTCCTGAGTGCCCAAGAGGCAGGAGTGAGTTGCCAGGCAGTCCCTGTTCCCCTGATGGTTTGAGAATCAGGCCCTCCCTTTCCTCGAGGTGGCCCTTGATAGTGGTTAGTGGGACGAACCTGGGTCATGAGGTGGGTGGAGGTTTGGCACACCAGTGGGGACACACCCCTGCCTCAGGTGCCCCCCCAGGAGAGTGCTCAGCAGGCAATTGCAGCCACACTCTCAAGGGGTCCCGTGTCATCAGAAAGGAGTGGTCCTCACAATGGATCCTGAGATCCATCAGGTGCAGGCCGGGTGTAGGGTCTCAGGCCTATCATCCTGGCACTCTGAAAGGCCAAGGCAAGAGGATGGCCTGGCCCCCGGTATTGAGACCAGCTCAGGCACCTTGGTGAGATCTCATCTCTACAAGAAGCCAAAAAAATGAACGGAATGTGATGGGAGGCTGTGGTGGCAGGACTGCCAGAATCCAGCAGGTGGATGCCGTATTGGGCAAGAGCAGGCTCCTGCCCTCCGGCCTGGGCAACACAGCAGGACTCTGACTCAGAATAACCATACCAACCACCACCATCACCACAACCACAGGTCAGGCTCAGGGGCTCAGGCTGGCATCCCAGACTTTGGGAGTCCAAGACGAGAGGATGGCCTAAACCTGTGTGTTCATCACCAGCCCAAGATACTGGGTGAGACCTCGACTCAGCCATCAAAAATAAATCCAAAGTTTAGCTTGGCATGTTGGTGCCGACCTGTGGTATGAGCCACTCAGGAGGGCTGAGGCTGGAGGATGGCCTGAGCCCGGTAGGTGGAGTCCACCATGGACCATGAATGTGTCCCTGTGCTCCGGCCTGGAGGAAAGAGTGTGATTCCGACTCCAAATATTAATAACCACCACCACCTCCACCACGACCACCCCTGCCACCCAGCACAAGGTGTCACCCTCAGTGATTGAAGAGGAAAAGGCACTTTCAGGCCTGTCATTCATGAGAAGTTTGAAAGTTGGCCATGAGGATTGGTCATCCTGCGCTTTTGGCCATGCTTCCCAGAGGGCCTGCCTCCACCCTCCAAAGCCTTGCCCCACAGCAAAGAAGTTTGTGACATCACGGAACAGATGGACCCTAGCTAGGGTGGCCATTGGGCACAGAGCGAGCAAGCTGGTCTGGCAACAACGTGGCCAGACCAGGTTCTGGTCACCCCGTCTGCCACATTTGGGTGAGGGGAGGGCCCCTTTCTCTCCAGATCACCCCATCATCCCCCACCCATGAGGAGCTTTCTCTGAGGAGCAATAAACGCCTATCGTGATGCATGTGGGAAGCATCTTTTTGGTTGCCAGAGTCTCCATCAGTCAGTCTGGGGTGCAGCAGCATGTTCGTGGATCCCAGAGACTCAACCTGCAGGGCTATGGCTGTCCTCCCCCCTTGGCCTCTGAGTAGCCGGGACGCCAGGGGCCACCATGCCTGACTCAATTTTGGGGGCCTATCACCGAAACGAGATATGGACATGTCACCCAGGTTGGTCTCCGACCCCTGGTCTCAGGCAGCCTCCCGCTTCGGCCTCCCAGGGTGCAGGGCTGACAGCTGTGAGCCACGGTGCCCGGTCTGGACACGCACGTTCTGTAAGTGGTGGTGATGAAAACGAATGCCCCAGGATCGGGAGCACCACATCCCATGTAGCCAGGACTTTAGTCTCCACCACTTGCAACTCCAATGCTGGCATTCTGGGGAGTGACGATGTCTTGTTATGTGGCCCAGGCTATTCATGCATGGACCTTTCTCTGGGGAGCCATTGTGATGCACGTGGAAGGCTACTTTTTGGTTGGTGAGATCTCCGTTGGCCAGGCTGCGGTTTGGAAGCATGATCGTGGCTCCTGGGATTTGACGTAATCCCACGCCTTTGGGGGGCTGAGGTGAGTGGATTGCCTGAGCCCACGGGTTTGAGACCCAGCTGGGCAGTGAGACCTCATCTCTACAATAAATCAAAAATATCAGCTGTGTGTGGTAGCACATGCCTGTAATTCCAGCTACTGAGCGACAGAGTGAGAGTCCAACTCAAAAAAAAAAAAAAGAACCAGAGGCTTGGCAATTCGGCCGATGACTGGAATCCCAGCACTCTGGGAGATCGAGGCAGGAGGATGACTGGAGCCAAGGAGCCCAAGGACAGCCCAAGCCACAGAGAAAGACTCTATCTCCACACCCATCCAATGAGGAGATCTGGGGTGGAGGTACCTGTCATCTCAGAAACTCCAGATCATGAGGCGTGAGGATTGTCAGAGCCTGCAATTTTGAGAGAGGCATTGAAAGACGGTCATGTCCCTGGGCCCCAGCCTGGACCAAAGAGCCTGACCCTGTCTCCAAAAACATCAGAACTGTACACAGATTCTCAACTGGTCATGTTGTCTTCACAGGGCGAATGACGTTAGAGCCAGGAAACATGGGATTGGGGGAAGAATGGTTTCCAGGTGAGGGGTGTTTCCCTGGTCTTTCTTAGCAGAAGGTCCTCATTGCCAAGTCCAAGTGTCAGCCTGTGTGCTGCACATTTCCAACCTCAAAGAGGAGAACCATCAGGAACCCAGCCTGTGAGCCTCAGGAACACCCGTGCCAAAAAGGGGCCAGCCATTGTGGGGAATTTGGGCTGGAAGGGGCCAAGGTTGGGTGAACCTTTCCTGTAGGGGTTGGGGGTAAGGACTGAGGGCAGGAGTTTTGCAATAGAATGGATTTCTTTCTTTCTTTCTTTTCCTCTCTCTCTCTCTCTTTTGTTCCCTCACTTGGTAGTCCTGGCTGCTCTCAAACCACCCAACTCAGGTCTTCCTCTCGGCCTCGGCTCCCTAAACTGCTGAGATCACAGGCTTTCCATTTTATTGAAATCTTTGTCTTTCTTCTTCCTTCCTGGTCTTCCTTCCTTCCTTCCTCTGGGCCTGAAGCGATCCTCCCACCCAGGCCTGCCCTCACCCCAGTTTTTCTGGGTTTTGCTTGGTTTCAAGGTGGGGGCTTGCTATGGTGTCCAGCCTGGTCTCAGCTCCTGGGTTCTGGCCATCTTTCCGTCTCAGCCTCCCTGAGTGCTGAGCAGACAGACATGAGTAGCCCCACCAGTCACCCCCAATATTTGAGAGTCATGCATTCTCTGTCCCCAAGGCAACCCCTGGGAGGAACGAGTGAGTCCACCCTGGGGAATGAGTCCAGAGGAGGGGTGAGATTCTCTGGTGAAGTCACGCCCCTGCACCAGGCAATCCCCTTTGGTGAGCTCAGCGGGTGAGTCAAACTGCCCACTCCAAGGTCTCAGGTCTTCTGAAGGGAGTGGACCTCATGGTCGGGCCCTTAGAGTGGTGTGAAGGGCAGAGGTGAGGGCTCAAACCTGTCACCTCAGCACTTTCAGAGGCCAAGGCAAGAGGTTGGCCTGAGTCCCCGGGTATGAGACCAGCCAAGGGACCATGGCGAGACCTCATCTCTAACAGAAACCAGCAAAATGAGCTGAGCCTGGTGGTGCACGCCTATATTGCCAGCCACTCGGGAGGCCCTGGTAGGTGGATTGCCAGATCCCAGCCAGTGGAGGCCATGATGGCCGAGAATGAGTTCCTGCACTCTGGCCTTGACGACACAACCTGTCTCCGACTCAGTATTATATTAGCAATCAACACCATGACAACCACAGGCTGTGCTCAGGGGCTCATCCTCTCAACCCAGCCCTTCAGATGCAGAGGCAAGTGGATGACCTGAGCCTACAGGTTCGGGAGCAACCTGGGATACTGGGCAAGACCTCAGATCGGCCATCAAAAATAAATCTAAAGATTAGCAGCACATGGCGTTGCAAGTTGTGGTTCCAGTCACTCGGGGGCCAAGGTGGGAGGATTGCCTGAGCCCAGCAGGTAGAGTCCGTTTTATCTGTGAGCATGCTCTTGCACTCTGGCCTGGGCAACAGAGAGGGATTCCAACTCCAAATAATCATAATCACCACCACCACCACCAGCAGAAGCCCTACTATCTAGCCCGAGGTGTCACCCTCAGGGATAGGAGAGAAAAAGGCACTTTCCAGCCTGTTGGTTCTGGGAGGTTTCAAAAGTGGCCACCAGGCATGTCGGTCCCACACCTTTGGCCACATGCTCCCACTGGCCTGCTTCCACCCTCCACACTCGTGCCCCACAGCAGAGAAACGTGTGAGCTCATGGAACAGACAGCCCCGAGTTAGGGCACCCATGGTGCACAGAGCAATCAAAGCGGTTGGGCCACACCACGGCCAGCCCAGGTTCCTGTAGCCCATTCTGCCACCTTCGGGTGGGGGGAGGTACCCATCCTCTCCCTATCACACCATCATCCCCCCTCCAAGCAGACCTTTCCCTGGGGAGCTGTGGACGCCCATCATAACGTACATGGAGGCCTCATTTTGGGGGCTAGAGTCTCCGTCTGATGAGCTGGGGCAAGGAGGCAAGATCGTGATCCCAGGGCCTGGACCTGCAGGGCTCA
>NW_007260769.1:0-3625 GCF_000164805.1 Carlito syrichta
CAAGAACAACAATCTACTTTTTTCTCTTGTGTTTCTGTTAGGTGACCAGTCATGTGCTTTCCTTTGCCCAGCTCATCTACTCTTAGGGTTCTGTGTCTGCCTGTAAGCAGAGGAACTCTAGGCTTGTTTCGTAAGCCTTGACTCTCTACCTGCTCTAACTCTTCTGTGCTCTGAAAAAGTCTGCAATATTTTATGTTTAAAATATTTAAAAAGAAAAGACATGGATTTACCAGAAGTCAGCAGAAATAGGGATAAAGATCCAACTGACTATTGACATAGTTCATGGGATTCCCCAATCTTGGTGTTTCCACAGAGGAACTCAATGGTGGACCCCAAGTGCAAGGGTTATCTAATTTTTATGTCTCCAGTGCCTGTGCAGCATACGGTGCCTATAGTAGGTTGTGGGCAATATTTGCATTAGTAAGTGACTAGACACTTCTCAGAGCCCACCAATGGGGAGATGGATGTGTAAATTGTGATATACACACACACACACATACACACAATAAAATACTAAAGGGAGTGAACCAGATCTGCATTATCAAGGAAAAAATCAATGGTTAAGTGAGAAAAAACAAAATTATAGAGTATGTAGTGTGTACTACCATTTAACTAAAGAATACAACTACACATTATTGCTTACTTATGGATATGTATTCATGCAGTCATGATACAGACATGAATTTGAGGGAATCACTCCACCGTCTAGGTGATGGCTGTTTTTTGGAGCAGAGGCAGGGCAATGGAAAGGGGAGGAACCCTTGACAGTTACTTTAAGTTTATTTATTTATTTTTATCTTTTTGAGTTGGAACCTCACTCTGTCACCCAGGCTGGAGTGCAGTGGCACACTCGTGGCTACCGCAGCTGCAACCTGCTGAGCTCAGGTGCTCCTTCTACCTCAGCCTTCCAAGTAGCTGGAACTATAGGCGAGCGCTTCCACGCCTGGCTTATTTTTTGATTAATTGTAGAGACGAGGTCTCGCCAAGTTGCCCAGGCTCAAACCCCTGAGCTCTGGCAATCCATCCTCTTGCCTCGGCCTCCCAAGGTGCTGGGATTACAGGCTTGAGCCACCGCCCAGCCTTAAGTTTATTTTTAAGAATCCAAATTGCGTAGGAATAGGCCATACATATCTTAAAACTGGGTATTGGAGATAAGAACGAACTCTTCTGTACTTTTAAAAAAGTCTGAAATATTTTGTAGTTCAAATCTTTAAAAAGAAAAGATAGGGGGACCCTACCAGAAGTCAGCAGAAACAAGTTGTGTGCCTTGCTGAGCAGTTAAGTGGGAACTCGACAGGAGTCACATCTGTGACAGAGATTAGAAACCAGGTAGTGTGACTCCTGGCCCACTGATCTTTCCAGTCCCCCATGTCATCCCGTTGTGCTCAGACCTAGAGTGTTTAGTAAAATTGAAACAGGAAACACTGCTCCTCAGATGTGATACCAAACAGGACCGTTTCTACCCTGTAAGAAGTTGCCCTTTCCCATGGGCAAAAGTCCTAAATGGCGTTCATTTGTTAAATGATCTATGTATACTTCTGTGGCTGATTACATCACCATGTAACTTTGTTTCAACGAGTTTAATGATCTCAATTTCATTTTATGTATAACTTTAAGAGGTGGTGAAAGGTGAATGGCTGGTATCCTTGGGAAAAGTAACTGGATAAAATATTCTTTGTGTAGTCTGGGAGTGGGAATGGGGCTGGTTGTTAGTCATGACTGCAGGTGTTACATATTTAAATTTTTGTTGTTGTTGTTGTTGGTGTCTCACTCTGTTGTCCAGACTGGAGTGCAGTGGCATACTCACGGCCACCCCAACGTCGACCTGCTGGGCTCCAGCAATCCTTCTGCTTCAGCCTTCCAAGTAGCCGGCACTACAGGCATGTGCCACCATGCCTGGCTAATTTTTTGATTTATTGTAGAGATGAGGTCTCGCCAAGTTGCCCAGGCTGGTTTCGAACCTGCAGGCTCAGGCAATCCTCTCACCTCAGCCTCCCAAAGTGCTGGGATTACAGGCTTGAGCCACCACGCCCGGCCTACATTTTTATAAAGTTCTAAAGAGTATTGCTGTGTGATTATTTTTCCAGTTAAGCCTATGATTTCTTAACAAATATTCTAAACTCTTAGTGTGTAGGAAAAATTACCACTGACTTCCTGACCACTCAGCAAATTATCTAGATAGCATAAGCAGGAAAGGCTAGGAACTGTTGATTCTGTTCATTGCATGCAGGGAGTACTTGGAAGCTCATGGTTCTGAATGGGTGGTGGGTGAAAATGGGCTGAAATCTCTGACTTGGAGTTGAAAACCCTAAGTTCCAAATTCTGCAGTTTCATAGGAAGAGTGGAGAGAGCAGCTTAAACTTGCTGAGCCTCTTTATTTTTCTAGAGAGTAATACCCTACATACTTCTCAGAGGAGCTGTGAGATTCATATTCGATAATGTTTTAAAGTCCTTCAAGCCGGGCTCGGTGGCTCAGCCTGTAATCCCGTGCCTTTGGGAGGCTGAGGTAAGTGGATGGCCTGAGCCCACGGGTTCGAGACCCGCCTGGGCAGTGAGACCTCATCTCTACAATAAATTAAAAAAATTAACCGGGCGTGGTAGCGCGCGCCTGTAGTTCCAGCTACTCAGAAGGCTGAGGTGGAAGGATTGCTGCTGGCCTCCAGTGATCCTTCCAACTCAGCCGGTGGAGGCTGCCATGGCCGGGACCGGCCACTGCCCTCCAGTCTGGGCGACAGAGTGAGACTCCAACTCAATAAAAAAGATAAAACAAAGTCCTTCAAACTGTAGACTAATTTTGTTGTCGAAGCCATCAGAGCAAGCATAGAGATTCTTTGGCCGTATAGATTTGATTCAGACATTCCAGAAGGTAGAAACCTAAAGAACTTTGAAAGTCTCAAGCAAGGGACATAATTGCTGCCTCTGCAGTGAGTTCCTCAACCCTGAGGATATTTAAGTCCAAACTGGATAGCCATCTTTGTGCCAGAGATTCAGAAGAAGGGATTTGAATGTTGAGTAGACAGTTCCTCTCTATGTCCAGAGAGCCAAAAGGCAAAACAAAACCGAAAGGCCCACCTGAGTATAACCCAGAAAGAAAAAGTTAAGAGGGAACAAATGAACAAATGAATTCTACTGTGAGAATTGACACTTGATTCATCCTGGATAAAAGGCTAAAAGGAGTGCATGGATTTTTTCCCCCTCTCCTTTTACAGACAGAAAATTGAAGCTCAGATCGACACTATGTGTTACTAAGAGTTGTTTACTAGGTATTGCTCTAAAAACTTATTATGGCATGGAATTCTCTCATCTACCTTTTGGAAGAGACCCCACACCCCACAATAAACAGAGGCACCTACAGGTTATGTGACCCTAGAGTTGTACAATGAAACTTCTGTGTCAGTTGTTCAGGGCAATGACAGAGTCGTCTTCTGTAATTTACTTTTATTTGTCCCTCTTGGTGGACTTGGGTGGTGTGCCTGAGGGCAAGAGAGTTTGAGATCCTTGATTATCTTGGGTGCCAGAGTGCTGATTCCTGCTGGAGGGTGTGCCTCCCCCCACCCTCAGCTGCAGGGCGCCTTGAGACCAACCTTGTGGCTGAGCTCAAGTATTTGCAGAGTTGGCCAGATGT
>NW_007260769.1:3794-7420 GCF_000164805.1 Carlito syrichta
GTCCCATGCCTTGACTTCTGGAGAGGTGAGCTGAGTTGGAGATGGAATGAATCACCAATGGCCAGTGATTCAACCAACCATGCCTTTATTGTAAAACTGCCATTAAAAACCCTTAACCGGTGGGGTTTGGCAGGATGAACACATGGAGGTGTACCGGAAGGGTGGCATACCCAGTGATGCCACAGAGACCTTGCCCTATGCACCTCCTATTTGGCTATTCCTGAGTTGTAGTCTTTATAATAAACTGCCAGTAGTTAGGAAGCCATTTTCCTAAGTTCTTTGAGCTGTTCTAGCAAATTACTGAAACTGAGGGAAGGGATTGTAGGAACCCTCAATTTGTAGTTTGTTGGTTAAAAGACAGGTAGAAACCTTGGCCAGTTTACTACGTTACTGGCAGTGGGGACAGTCTTGTGGGACTGAGCCCTTAATCCGTGGGATCTGTGCCAACCCCAGGTGGTTATTGTCAGAATTGAATTGTGGAACACCCAGTAGGTGTATAGAGAATTGGTTCTTGGATGGAGGAGCAAACCTATACATTTGTTATCAGAAGTGTTGTTGTCAGAAGTGTTACCTAAACTGGTTTCTTTCTTCCTAAATTTACAAATCTTTCCGTTGTATTAAGGTGGTAGCTTTGAATTTTTGACTGAAGTAAAATAAGCCTCAGGGGGCTAATGGTCTTAGTTCTTAGGAGGGACAGAAGTCAGAAAGAGTGCACACGAATGAAATTTAGATCCTAATCCTACAATTAATATTAGGCCAGACAGTCCCTTGAGGTAGAAAGGATTGGGGCACACGATGTGTTCTGTGTGACATTGGCATACTTTATCTGTGCATAGTCCTTGCTTTCAGCAGAGAAAACAGTGAGGCTCTTGATCTGAGTTGGGGTTTTAAACAATGAATTTTATACGTAGGTAGCCCCTAATAACATGGGCATATTGTTATAGAATTTTCTCCGATCGTGGATTTGGAATGTTAAGGTGCATTTTCCCACTAGAAACGATCTTTTTTGCAGGTGACTATGTTCCCAGGTCACCCTCCAGGTCCATAACATACTTGGGCTTATACTGTTCAGTCTGAGACAGGTTTGGGTCTGGAATCCATCAACCACAGGGAATAGTAGTAATTTGTGGTTTGGTGGGACTGTGGTGATCTGGCATTTGGCCTGCTTCCTGTTAGCCCTCTCTTCAACCCTCCTCCAGCCTTTAGTGCCTTTATGGGCCCGGAACCCCATCCTGTTTGAAGTCACCTTAACCCCCAGGGGTCTCCAACCCCTAGGCTATGGACTAGTATCAGCTCATGGCCTGTTAAGAACCGGACCACATGGAAGGAGGTGAGCAGAGCTTCACCTCCTGTCAGATCTGGAAGGCATCAGCTTCTCTGGAGCACAAACCCTATTGTGAACTTTGCTTGCAAGGAACCTAGAGTGCACGCTCTTTATGATAATCTGATGCCTCCACACCCCTCATCTGTAGGAAGATTGTCTTCCACAAAACTGGTCCCTGATGCCCATAAAGTTGGGGTCCACTGTCTTAACCCACAATAAAAAGACATTTCCTCTGAACTGCCAATCTTAACTGTTTTTCTGCAAATGGCACTGAACTGACATGTCATATGTACAAGTGTAAATCACTAACATAACCATGATTCTACTGGAGGTAGGTTTGCAGTTTTAGAAAAGAATATCCTTAAACCAAGTCACTTTTTGGTAAAATTCAAGTTCCATAACCAAGAATTTGGGAAATACGGAATAAGAATCAATGAGGCAAGAATGGCCAGCCTTAAACCCTCCTCCCTGACCGCAATTGCCTCTTTGTATACAACTGTGAATTTCTGGAATGCGAGTCTTATTTTCTAACAAAGCTCACAGAACAGGGGGGCAGAATAGAGTAGGTTGCTTGCTTGAACCAGGATGTTAAGTGTTACTGGCACTAAAAAGAAATGCCCAGAAATTAGACTCTTGTCCCCCATAAGCTTTTTTGTCCCAGGATATATGATTTGTTTACTATGTCCAAAACCAAAACAAACACACAAAACCCTGAAATCAGCCCTGTAGTGTGGTAACACTTTACTTGGGAAGAGAGCTTTTAAATTTTATCAGTGCAGGGATTGTGCACCTTCACAATGAGAGCGTTTTTCTTCATGGTTTTTTCCCTTTCCCACCACCTTTACAGCAGCTGGTGGATGAATCACCTGTGTGTAGTGTGTGGCGCAGCTGAAGGAAATGGAGCTGTCAGTTAGCCTTTGTTGGCTGTTGGCTGGTTATTTAAAAATAGCCGGTCTTTGTGTTCCTAAGGCCTGGGGATTCTCCTATCAGGAGAACAGTCCTGGAGGGTCTTTTAGGCTCCGGGAACAGGTCATCTTTGGCTAGCCAATCCCCTGGTGACTTTGGAAGTGAATGCATCCTGAGAGCGGCTGGCCCCAACAGAGTCCATCACTGAAGAGGCTGACCTGAATCCAGGCTTTGTCGACCTTATGAAAGATGGAGGGGGCGGGAAGGGAATGCTGGTAAAGTCACTTGAGAAAACAGAGCAGATGCTTTCTTGGAAGGCAGGATTAAGTCTCAGGTGACTCATAACTGCCTTCCAAGTTTAGCTTGCTACTGGTTGCATGAAAATATTTTTCTGGGCTTCTACCTCCTGGTAAGTTTTTAGTGACCAGATTTAGGGTTTTCAAAAAGCACCCAGCATGAAATGTGTACCCTTGGACAGAGCAAGATGAATGGGCAAGTGACTCAAATGATGAAAAACCCCTCAGATACCTTCCTCCCTGCTGCAGGGGCACCTCATCAGATTGGATGGGAGGGCTTTGCCCTGTGCTTATTTTGAAGTTTTCTTAGCATGAGAACTTGGTTCATCCCAATATCTTGCACAGTCCTTTGTTTTGTTTTTTTTTTTGAGTTGGAGTCTCACTCTGTTGCTTAGGCTGGAGTGCAGTGGCACGCACACAGCCACCGCAGCCTTGACCTGCTGGGCTCCGGCGATCCTTCTGCCTCAACCCTCCAAGTAGCTGGAACTACAGGTGCACACTACCACGCCCAGCTTATTTTTTTATTTTATTGTAGAGATGAGGTCTCGCCAGGTTACCCAGGCTCGTCTTGACCCCCTGGGCTCAGGCAATCCTCTCACCTCAGCCTCCCAAAGTACTGGGGTTACAGGCTTGAACCACTGCGCCCAGCCCTGCACAGTCCTTTGTACATATCCCATGCTCTGTGAATGTTGATTGCTTAGCACAACTCCACTGAGGATTTTGATTCAGCTGCCTTTTCAATTTATTCCTCTTCCCGTTGTCATTGTCGAACAGTTGGTACTTGAGGAGACATCCGTTGACTGTGGGTGGCCTCTAAATGGTGTGTAGTGATCTGCTGGCCTCTTGTCAAACCGTGACTCTTGTGGGTGGCAGTGGGGCAAGTCACTACGGGTTTCTCCTATGTGCTTTCTAAAAATGTCTACTTTTGGAATGACATGTGTTGAGCATTGAGAGGTGGAGAGAGGTTGATGTAGAGCGAGGAGAGGCTCTGTGGTGGGCATGCTTTCACGAAGATAGATGCTTTGGTTGGCTGCTCTGAAGGTGAGGGCTTTGCTTCTCCCCACCTTCACAGATGTCCTCCTTGAGCCTAGATGAAGAGT
>NW_007260769.1:8206-9448 GCF_000164805.1 Carlito syrichta
ATTTTTTTTTTTTTGAGTTGAAGTCTCACTCTGTCACCCAGACTGAAGTGCAGTGGCACACTCTTGGCCACCGCAGCCTCGACCTACTGGGCTCTGGCGATCCTTCCACCTCAGCCTTCCAAGTAGCCGGAACTACGGGTGTGTGCTACCATGCCCCGCTAGTTTTTGCTTTATTGTAGAGACAAGGTCTCACCAAGTTGCCTGGGTGGGTCTCGAACCCGTGGGCTCAGGCAGTCCACTCACTCAGCCTCCCAGAGTGCTGGGATTATAGGCTGAGTCACCGAGCCTGGCCAAATTT
This sequence comes from Carlito syrichta, assembly GCF_000164805.1. Lineage (NCBI taxonomy): Eukaryota > Metazoa > Chordata > Mammalia > Primates > Tarsiidae > Carlito > Carlito syrichta. The sequence continues at coordinate 8,505 of NW_007260769.1, forward strand.
TTTTTAATGGTGCTAGTAACAGAAGCAGCTCCTCCCCACACCTGTGATCTCAGGTGTCCGAGTTGTGACTGAACAGTCATTGTGTCTTTGTGGTGATAGGACCTATCTGCTCTAGGATAGACTCGTGCTGGCAGTGTCAGAGAAGGTGTCCCACCAGAGACTCCCAAGCTGATCCATTGCCCAGGGGGAAGTAGTAGAGGCTTTGCCCTGGACTTGGACAGCCTGATTCCACTGGTACCGAAGCTCATGTCCATCCCACACCTTCTCCTGCAGCCACTCCCTGAGGCCTGGCTTCTCCTGGGAGCTGAAGGGTGGCATGTGGCTGTAGGCCATTTGAGTCTTCAGTGCCAGTGAGACCAGCAGGAGGTTGAAAGTGTGACTGTCTCTATCCCAGGACTTGAGAGAAACTCTGCCCCAAGGGAAAGAATCTGAGGACTTTCATCACGGAGCACTTCTGACTTTCAAGTGGGAGTGGAGGAAGGAGGCAGTGATTGGTCCAAGGACCCAGAGGTGGATTCTGTCACCTGCTCCTTCTCATGCCTGGGGGAGTAGGGTGGCACGTGGCAGCCTTCTGTAGAAGCGAAGCCAGAGCTGAAGTGGGGCACATTTTCCTAGAATATGAGCTTTATAAAAGATTTGTGGGAAATGACAGAGACACAAATGTGGTGAGGGTGTAGAAAAGAGTGGAATGTTCTGTTTCTTATTTTTGTATTGACGTAAAACCCAAATCCAGAAAAATGCATAAATCATAAGTGTACAACTTGGTGTTCTATTGCAGACTGATCAAGAGACAGAACTTACCAGCATCCTGGACGTTTCCTTTGTGTGTCCTCCTGGTCTTTGGGCCCTTTCCAAGAGCCATTGGTCCTGACTTCCAATGTCACTGTTTACCTTTGCCCATTCTAGAAGTTAATACAAAAGAGTAATTTAGTGTGTGCTTGTGC
>NW_007260770.1:0-14112 GCF_000164805.1 Carlito syrichta
ACTTAACTAGCTAGCTACCTAGACAGACAGCTGGATAACCAGTTGACTTAACTAGCAGACATAACTAGACGCTGATTGCAAGCCAGCTGACTTAACTAGCTACCTACATAGCTAGCCCACTTGATTGCCAGCGGACTTAACTACCTATCTACCTAGCAAACCTGCTGGCCAGTGAGCTGACTTATCTCGGTAACTTAACTAGCTAGCCAGCTTACCTTAATAGCTGACTTAGCTGGCTAGCTACCTACCTAGTCAGCTGACTTAACTAGCTGCTTTAAATAGCTAGCTCCCTAGCTAGGTATCATATAGCTAGCTGACATAACTAGCTGACTCAACTAGCTATCTAGCTGACATAACTAGCTGAATTAACATGCTAGCTACCTAGCTAGACAGCTGACATAACTACCTGGTATAACCTGCGAGCCAGCTGTTCACCCATCTGACGTAACTAGCTTTTTAATAACTAGCCAGCTGGCTAGACAACTGACATAATGAACTGAATTAACTAGCTAGCCAGCTGGTTAGCCAGCTGACTAAACTAGCTGACTTAATTAGCTTGCCAGTTGGCTAGCCAGCTGACATTATTGCCTAGCTATTTAGGTAGCCAGCAGCCTAGCCAGCTGACTTAACTAGTTGAGTTAATGAACTAGCCAGCTGGCTAGCCAACAGACTTAACCAGCTAGCTAAATACCTTGACAGCTGGATAGACAGGTGACTTAACTAGGTGACATGACAAGATAGCCTCATTGCTAGCCAGCTCACATAACTAGCTACCTACCTACATAGCCTGCTGGCTTGCCAACTGATTTGACTACCTAACTACTTAGCTAACATGCTGGCCAAAGAGCTGATTTAGCTTCATGCCTTAACTAGCTAGTCAGTTGGCTAGCCAGCTGATTTAACTAGTTAGCTACCCTTCTTTGCTGCTGGCTAGAAAACTGACTTAACTAAATGACTATACAGCTAGTTACTTAGCTAGCCAGATGACTTAACTAGCTGACTTAACTAGCTAACTACCTAGCTAGCCAGTTGTCTGGGCAGCTGACTTAACTAGTTTACTTATCCTGGTAGCCAGCTGACTGGCCAGCTGACTTCACTAGCTGACTTATGTAGCTAGAGTGCTGACTGGTCAGCTGAATTAAATAGCTGAGTTAACCAGCTAGCCAGCTGGCTAGTCAGCTGAATTAACTAGCTAGCTAACTAGCTAGCTATCTGGGAAGCCAACTGAATTAACTAGCTGACTTAACTTTCTAGCAAGCTGGCTAGCCAGCTGATGTAACTAACTTGCTACCTAGCTAATCAGCTGGGAATCCAATTAAATTAACTAGTTGTCTTAACCTGCTAGCCAACTGGTAAACCAGCTGACTCACAAGCTGACAACTCATTAGTCAGCTGGTTAGTCAGCTGACTTAAACAGCTGACTTAATTACATATCAAGCTGGATAGCCAACTGAAATAACTAGCTTGCTACTTAGCTAACCACCTGGCTAGCCAGTTGACTTAACTAGCTGATATAAATAGCTGGCCTGCTTGCAAGCCAGCTGAATTAAATTTCTTGCTATATAGTTAGCATGCTGGCTACCCAGCTTACTAAATTAGGTGACTTATCTAGATTGCCAGCTCTCAAGACAGCTGAGTTAATTAGCAAGCCACCTGGCTAGCAAGCTGGAAAGCCATCTGACTTAACTAGGTGACTTAACTAGCTCGACAGCGGTATAGACTGCTGGCATAACTATCTAGCTACATAGCTAGCCAGCTGTCTAGCAAGCTGATTTAACTAGGTGACTTAACTAGGTCTGCAGCTGGCTAGTAGGCTGATTTAACTCCTAAGTACCTAGCTAGCCAGCTGGATAGCCAGCTGTCATAACTAGCTAGCTACCTAGCTAACCAGCTGTCTATTGAGCTGACTTAACTAGGTTACTTAACTAAATTCCTAACTGACTAGCCAGCTGACTTAAGTAGTTAGCTACCCAGCTAGACTGCTGGCTACCCAGCTGACTTAACTTGCTGACTTAACTAGCTAGCAAGCTAACTTAACTAGCTGACTTAAACAGCTAGATACCTAGCTCACCAGCTGTTTTAACTAGCTGACTTAATGAGCTACCTAGCTGGCATAACTAGCTGATTTATATAGCTGGATTCCTAAGTAACCAGCTGACTTAACTAGCAGAAATAACTAGCTAGCCAGATGGCTAGCCATCAGACTAAACTTGCTTTTTAACTTGCAAACTAACTGGATGGCCAACAGACTTCAAACTGACTTAACTAGCTAGGCAGCAGGTTGCAAGCTGACTTAACTAGCTGACTTAACCAGCTAGTCAGCTGGCTAGCCAGGTGACATAACTAGCTGGCCACCTCTCTAGCCAGCTGGCTAGTCAACTGACTAACCCAGTTGACCTAAGATAGCAAGCTGGCAAGTCAGTTCACTTAACTAGCTAGATACCTACATAGTCTGCAGGCTAGCCAGCTGACTTAACTATGTGACTTGAATAGCTAGCCTGCTGGCTAGCATGCTCACATATCTAGCTAGCTACCTGCCTAGAAAGCTGGCTAGACATCTGACTAAACTACCTGACATAACCAGCTAGCCAGTTGGCTAGCCAGCTGACTTAACACACTGACATCACTAGCTAGCCAGGTAGCTATCTAGTTGACTTAACTAGCTAGCTACAAACATTGCCAGTTGGCTAGCCAGCTCTCTCAACCAGCTGAATTAACCAGTTATCCAGCTGGCTAGCCCACTGACTTAACTAGCTTGCTACGTAGCTAGCCGTCTGGCTGCCAGCTGACATAACTAGCAGAGTTAACTAGCTAGCTACCTAGCTGGCCAGCTGACATATATTTAGCTAACTAGCTAGCTACATAGCTATTCAGCTGACTTAAATATTTATCTAACCAGCTAGTTACCTAGCTAACAAGCTGACATAAATAGTTACCAGCCTAGGTAGCTTGCTGAGTTAACCAGCTAGCTCACTAGCAAGCTTACTCCTTATCTAATGTGCTAGCTAGCAGTTAATCATCTGACTTAACTCGTTAGCTAAAGAGCTGGCTAGCTGATTCAACCAGCTGACTTAATAAGTTACCTAGCTAGCTTGCCTACTCAACCAGCTGACACAATCCGTTTGCTAACTAGCTAGGTAACTGATGCTACCAGCTGGTGTAACCCATTAGTTAACTAGTTAACTACCTCACTCAACCTGCTGACTTAACCCGTTAGCTAACTAGCTAGCTAACTATTTTAACCATCTGACTAAATTAGAAAGCTGACTTAGCTATCTGACTTAGCTATCTGACTTAACTACTTAGCTAGCTGACTTCACTGGCCGACTTAACAAGTTAGCTACCTGACTTAACTACCTGTATTAAATATTTATCTAGCTATTTGAGTAGCTGAATAACTAGCTACTTTAATAATTATCTAACTAGTTAGGTAGAGTTAAGTAGGTGACGTAAATAGTTAGATAACTAGTGAGCTAGCTGACTTAAGTAGCTTACTTAGCTAGCTAGCTAGCTAGCTGACTTAGCTAGCTGACTTAACTAGTTGGTTAAAGAGATAGCTGACTGACTTAAGGAGTTGGTTTAAAAGTTAGCTAATTAGCCAGGCTCGGTGGCTCAGCCTGTAATCCCATGCCTTTGGGAGGCTGAGTTGAGTGAATTGCCTGAGTCCGCGGGTTCGAGACCTGCCTGGGTAGCGAGACTTCATCTCTACAATAAATCAAAAAAAAATCAGCCGGGTGTGGTAGCGCATGCCTGTAATTCTGGCTACTCGGAAGGCTGAGGTGGAAGGATCGCCGGAGCCCAGCAGGTTGAGGCTGCGGTGGCCAGGAGTGGCCACTGCCCTCCAGTCTGGGCGACAGAGTGAGACTCCAACTCAAAAAAAAGTTAGCTAACTGTTTTTACTAGTTGGTTAACGAGTTAAATAGCTGACTTAACAAGTTGGTTAACGAGTTAACTGGGTGAATTAACTTGTGGGCTGATGAGTTGGCCGACTACTTAGATTGCTTAACACATTGGCTGTCTACTTGGCTGATTTGTTAGCTGGCTTAAGAAGAGGGCCGACTAGTCGGCTGACTAGTTAGCTGAGTTAACAAGATGACTGACTAGTTGGTCCACTAGTTAGCAATGTTAACTAGTTGCTTGCTCTTTTGCTGACCTAGCAGGTCGGCCGAATACTTGGCTGACAAGTTAGCTGACCTAAGTAGTCAACCGACTAGTAAGCTGTGCTAACTTTTCAGCTGACATATTGGTCGACTAGTCGGATGATTGTTTAGCTCACTTTATATCTTGGATGGCTAATTGGCAGAATGGTTACCTGACTTAACTAGTCAGCTAGTGCGTGAGCCAACAGGTGAGTGGACTTAACTAGTCAGTGGGTGAGAAAGACGACTTGTCAGCTGACTTAACAAGTCGGCCAGTGAGTTAGCTGACTGGTAAGCTGACTTAAGTAGTCAGCCAGCGAGTGAGCCGACTGGCCAGCTGACATATATTTAGCTAACTAGCTAGCTACCTAGCTGGCCAGCTGACATACATTTAGCTAACTAGCTAGCTACCTAGCTAGCCAGCTGACTAAATAGTTATCTAACCAGCTAGCTCTCTAGCTAAAAAACTGACATAAATTGTTAGTGGCATAGCTAACTTGCTGACTTAACCAACTAGCTAACTAGCAAGCTCACCCATTATCTAATGTGCTAGCTAGCTGACTTAATTCTCTGACTTAACTCGTTAAAGAGCTAGCTAGCCGACTCAGTCAGTTGACTTAGCTCATTAGCTAACTAGCTAGCTTGCCTACTCAACCAGCTGACACAACCAGTTTGCTAACTTGCTAGGTGGCTGACTCAACTACCTGGCTTAACCTGTTAGTTAACTAGCTACCTCACTCAACCTGCTGACTTAACCTATTATCTAACTAGCTAGCTAACTGTCTTAACCATCTGAATAAATTAGAAAGCTGATTTAAATAGCTGAGTTAGTTGTCTGACTTAACTACTTAGCTAGCTGACTTCACTGGCCGACTTAACAAGTTAGTTACCTGACTTAACTACCTGAATTAAATACTTAGCTAACTAAGTAGCTGTATAACTAGCTTCTTTAATAATTATCTAGCTAGTTAGGTAGCAGACTTAAGTAGGTGACTTAAATAGTTAGCTAACTAGTGAGCTAGTTGACTTAGCTAGCTGACTTAGCTAGCTAGCTGGTTAGCTAGTAGACTTAGCTAGCTGAATTAATTTGTTGGCTAATAAGATAACTAGCTGACTTAATGAGTTAGTTAACAAGTTAGCTAACCATTTTAACTACTTGGTAAACGAGTTAATTCGCTGACTTAATCAGTTTGTTAACGAGTTAGCTGGGTGAATTAATATGTGGGCTGACGAGTCGTCCGACTACTTAGATTGTTTAACACGTCAGCTGCCTATTCGGCTGACTTGTTAGTTGGCTTGAGAAGTTGGCCGACTTGTCGACCTACCGTTAGCTTTGTTAGCAAGATGACTGAAGATTTGGCCAACTAGTTAGCCATGTTAAATTGTTGCCTGCTCGTTTGGTGACCTAACTAGTCGGCCAACAAGTTAGTTGACCTAACTAACTGTGCTAACTTGTCGGCTGACAAGTTGTTTGACTAGTTGGATGCTTGTTTAACTCACTTTACTACTTGGATGGCTAGTTGGCGGACCGATTACCTGACTTAACTAGTAGGCCAGCATGTGATCCAACAGGTGAGCTGACTCAACTAGTCAGTCGGCGAGGGAGCTGACTGGTCAGTTGACTTAACAAGTCGGCAAACGAGTGAGCAGACTAGTAAGCTGATTTAACTAGTTGGCCAACGAGTGAGACGACTGGTCAGATGACAACTAATTTGCTGGTGAGTGAGTTGACTTGTCAGATGACTTTAGTCAGCTGGCAAGTGAGTCGACTGGTTAGAAAACTTAACTAGTTGCTTGGTGAGTGGGCAGACCAGTGAGCCGAGTTAAGTATTTGGCCATCGAGTGAGCTGATGGTTAAGATGCCTTAACTAGTCGGCCAGGAAGAGAGCCATTGGTGAACTGACTTAACTAGTCGGCTGGCGAGCAAGGCAACTAGTGAGCTGTCCTGTTGGCGTGCGAGGAAGCTGATGAGTTGGTTCAATTTTTTGCTGGTGATTGAGCCGACTAGCTTGCTGACCGATTGGTAGGTGAGTGATCATACTAGTTAGCTGACCTGATGGAAAGCGAGCGAGGCCACTAGTTAGCTGACCAGCTTGCTGAGTTGCTAGCCTACTGGTTATCTAAGTAACTAGCTGATTTGCTAGCTGACATAGCTAGATAACTGACTAGCTAGCTGGCTCTGTGGCTGACATAACTAGCTAGCAAGCAAGCTATCTAGCTTTCTATCTAGGTGAATTAACTAGCTAGCTAACTGGCTACTTAGGTGGCTAGCTGACAAAACTATCTAGCTAATTAGTTAGTTGATTATATAGTTGACTTAAATAGCTAGCTGACAAGGAACCTGATTACCTGGATGACTTAACTAGCTAGTTAAATAGTTAGCTGACTTGCTAGTTGACTTAATTAGCTAGCTAGCTAGCCAGCCGTTTTAACTAGCTAGCTACCTGGTAGGCAGGACGGCTAGCCAGCTCGCTTAACTAGCTAGAAACCTCACTGGCTAGTTGGCTAGGCAGCTGGCTAGCTAGCTAGAGGGCTGACCAGCTGTATAGCTAGCTGTATTAAATAGCCACCCCACTGGCTGGACAGTCTGATACCCAGTCGGCTTAACTAGCCAACCACCCCACTTGTCAGCCTGCTAGACACCGGCTTAACTAGATGGCCACCTACCTGAACAGCCTGTTAACCAGCCGTCTTATCTTGCCAGCCACCTAGCTAGCCAGCCAGTGAACTAGCTGATTTAACTAGCTGACTTAAATAGATAGCCATCAGGCTAGCCAGCTGGCTTAACTAGCTAACCACCAAGCTAGCCAGTCAGAAACCCAGCTCTCTTAATCAGTTGACTTAACTAGCTAGCCAGCAGGCTAGGCAGCTGACTTAATTAGCTAGGTGCCTTCCTTTCCAGGGGTCTATCCAGTTGACTTAACTAGCTGACGTAACAAGCTAGAGAGTTGGCTAGCCAGCTGACTTAACTAGCTATCTACCTAGCTAGCCAGATGGCTAGCCACTTGAATTAACTAGCTGACTTAAACAATTAAGCAGCTGGCTAGCCAGCTGACTCAACTAGTTGACTTAACTCATTAGCCAGCTGTCTAGCAGCTCACTTAAATGGCTGACATCACTAGATAGCCAGGCGCCTAGCCAGCTTACTTAACTAACTAGCTTACCTACCTAGGCTGCTGACTTAAGTAGCTGAGTTAACTAGGTAGCTACCTACCTAGCCAGCTGTCATAACTAGCTGATTTAAGTAACAATCAACCTAGCTAGCTATCATATAGCTAGTTGACTTAACTACATGACTTAACTAGCTAGGCTGCTGACTTAAGTAGCTGAGTTAACTAGGTAGCTACCTACCTAGCCAGCTGTCATAACTAGCTGATTTAAGTAGCAATCAACCTAGCTAGCTATCATATAGCTAGTTGACTTAACTACATGACTTAACTAGCTAGCTTGCAGACAATACAGCTGACTTAACTAGCTAGCTTCCTAGCTAGCCAGTTGACTTAAGTAGCTGAAATATCTAGCGAGCCAGATGGCTGCCCATCTGTCATAACTAGCTTTTTCCTAGATAGCCAGCTGGCTTGACAACTGACTTAATGTGCTGACTTAACTAGCTACACAGCTGGTTGGTCAGATGAGTAAACTAACTGACTTAACTACTACTGGCCAGTTGGAGATACAGCTGACTTAATTGCCTAGCTACCTAGCTAGCTAGCAGGCTAGCCAGCTTACTTAACTAGATGACTTAATGAAGTAATCAGCTGACTAGCCATCAAACTTAACTAGCTATCTACTTAGCTCAACAGCTGGATAGCCAGCTGACTTAACTAGCTGATATAACTAGATAGCCTAATGGCTAGCCAACTGACATAACTAGCTGCCTACCTACATAGCCCGCTGGCTTGTCAGCTGACTTCATTACCTAACCACCTAGCTAACCAGTGGCCAGCGAGCTGACTTAATTAGGTGACCTAACTAGCTAGTCAGCTGACTAGCCAGCTGATTTAACTAGATAGCTACCCTCATAGGCAGCTGGCTAGCCAGCTGATTTAACTAACTGACTAAACCAGCTAGCCAGCTGATTAACTAGCTGACTTAACTAGCTTACTACCTAGCTAGACAGCTGACTTAACTAGATGAGTCAAGTAGCTAGCTACCTAACTAGAAAGCTGGATGGCCAGCTGACTTAACTACATGACTTAACCAGCTAGCCAGCTTGCTAACCAGCTGATTAACTAGCTGACGTAACTAGCTAGACAGCTGACTGGTCAGCTGAATTAACTCACTGATTTAACCAGCTAGCCAGTTGGCTATTCAGCAGACTCAACTAGCTAGCTACCTAGCTAGCCACCTGGGAAGCCAGCTGAACTAACTAGCTGATGTAACTAGCTAGTCAGCTGGCTAGCCAGCTGATGTAACTAGCTTGCTACCAAGATAACAAGCTTGCTAGTCATCTGAATTAACTAGTTGGTTTAACCAGCTAGCCAGGTGGCTAGCCAGCTGACTCAACTATCTGACTTAACTAGTTAGCCGTCTTGGTAGCCAACTGACTTAACTAACTCTCTTCCTAGCTAGATAGCTGTCTAGCCATCTGACTTAACTAGCTGACTTAATTAGGTAGCCAGGTGGCTAGCCAACTGACTTAACTAGCTCTCTACCAAGCCAGCCAGCTGGCTACCCAGCTGGCTTAACTAGCTGATGTACATAACTGGTCTGCTTGCTAGTCATCTGAATAATATATCTTGCTATATTGCTAGCCAGGTGGCTACCCAGTTGATTTAACTAGTTGACTTAATTAGCTAGCCAGTTGTCTAGCCAGCTGACTTAATTAGCAAGTTACTTAGCTAGCCAGCTGGCTAGCCAGCTGATTTAACTAGGTGACTTAAATAGCTAGCCAGTAGGCTAGACAGCTGACTTAACTTTCTAGCTATCTAGACAGTGTCTTGCCAGCTGACTTAACTAGGTGACTTAAGTCGCTAGCCAGCTGGCTAGCAGGCTGACCTAACTGCCTAGCTACCTAGCTAGCCAACTGTATAGCCAGCTGGCTTAACTAGCTAGCTAACAATGTAGCCCGCTGGCTTGTGAGCTGACTTACCTACTTAGCTACCTAGCTAACCTGCTTGCTAGTGAGCTGACAAACCCGGTTTCTTAACTAGCTTGCTCACTGTCTAGCCAACTGACTTAACTAGCTAGCTACCCAGCTAGCCAGCTGTCTAGCCAGGTAACTTAGCTAGCTAGCAAGCTGATTAACTAGATGACTTAACTAGCTACCTACCTAGATATCCAGCTGGCTTAACCAACTGAAATACCTAGCTAGCCAGATGGCTAACCATCTGATTTAACTAACTTTCTAACTACCTAACCAGCTGAATAGCCAACTAACAACGCGTTTACTTAACTAGCTAGCCAGCTGGTTGCCAGCTGACTTAAATAGCTGACAACCAGCTAGTCAGATGGCTAGCCAGATGACTAAACAGGCTGGCTACCCATCTTGCCAGCCGTCTAGCCAGCTGACTTACCTAGCTGACTTAAGCTTGCAAGTTGGTTAACCATTTCACCTAACTATCTTGCTAACTACCTAGCTAACAAGTTAGCCAGCTGAATTAACTAGGTGCATTGAACAGCCAGCCTGCTGGTAGCATGCTGACTTATCTAGCTAGCTACTTACCTAGCCAGCTGACTAGACAGCTGAATAAACTAGCTGTCTAAACCAGCTAGCAAGTTGGTGATCAGCTGACTTAACTCGCTGACATCACCAGCTAGCCAAGTAGCTATCTAGCTGACTTCACTATCTAGTTAATTACCTTTCAAGTTGGCTAGCCAGTTCTTTTATCTAGCTGAATTATCCAGCTTACCAGCTAGCTACACAGCTTACTTAACTAGCTCGCTACCAAGCCAGTCAGGTGGAGAGCCAGCTGGCTTAACTAGCTGACTTAGCTACCTAGATAGCCAGCTGAATTAAATAGTTAGCTAACTAGCTAGCTACCTAGCTAGTCAGCTGACTTAAATTGTTAGCTAACTAGCTAGAGAACTAACTAACAAACTGACTTACATAGTTAGCTGCCTAGCTAGCAAGCTGACTTAACCAGCTAACTATCTAGTTAGCTTACTCTTTATATAATGTGCTAGCTAGATGACTTAATCATCTGACTTAACCCATTAGCTAATGAGCTAGCTAGCTGACACAACCAGCTGACTTAACTCATTAGCTAACTAGCTAGCTAGCTGACACATCCAGCTGACTTAACTCATTAGCTAATTAGTTAGCTTGCCTACTCAAGCAGCTGAGCCATATGGGAGGGCCTGCTTTATTTCATGCTCAGGTACTGGGCTTCTTGCTTAATGTCTACCTTTAAGTCTCTGAGTATAGAAAGCTGTTATCAGGACAATATCAAGGACGGTTGGTGGCTGGAGATGTTAATGCCTGGAGGAACCGACCCTAGTCATCTGACTAGAACTTCACCACCTCTCAACGTACCTGATTACCCCTTCAATGGAACGGTAAAGGACTGGTCACTCGTCCAGTGAGACACTGGGTTCCCAAAATGGAGGGGCAGTGCTTATAACTCTAAACTGGACTATCCTGTACCTGGTAAAAAACTATATATTAGTCACTGGGGTTTTAATGGAACTACGCTTGCCATAGTTAGTTGACATTCCAATGGATGGGTGCCTCCAGTATTCTCCATCAAGTACGGCGTCTGGCAGATTATTCAGCCTCATCCATGGAGAGCTCTCTCAGCCCTTCAACCAGTCAGCCTGTCTAGATCTGTTGGACAAACTCAGTCATTCCTTGTTAGAGCATACTTGCAATCTCCTTATATATTTCTTGTTTGTAATGAATATCAATGTATTAAAATTGTTTATCATGCTAATGTTTATAAGATATCTTGTACTGAATGCACTTTACTAGTTGACCAATGCCTTTTATGAGGGATTTGTCATTCTTAAGCAACTCCCCTATTTGATAGTCCCCATATCTTTGTCATCCTGTTGACATGCTGAATATGGTTTACACACATTGTATAAGGTTAATGCTCTGTTAGAAAGACAAAATTTTTTTAGCTACTTTAATTTTAGGAATTACAGCATTAATAAGCTATTGCTACTTCAGTAACAGTTTCAGCTGTAGCTCTATCTAAGGAAGTTCATACAGCTACCTTTGCTGATCAGTTATCTAAGAATGTTTCTATTGCATTAGCTACTCAGGAGATTATAGTTCGAAAGTTAGAGAGTAAAGTTAATGCTTTAGAGAAGACAGTTTTAGCAGTAGGACAAGAGCTTGTGACTTTAAAGATAAAATTGGCTCTCCGATGTCACGCTGAGTTTAAGTGGATTTGCCTCACTCCTTTGGAGGTGAATAAGTCTGTTCATAATTGGGACAAGATAAAGAATCATATCATTGGAATTTGGAATCATTCGGGCTTGAGTATAGACCTTACTAAATTACATCAAGACATGCAGGACATGACTGTTGCTGAAAAGCAGTTCTGGTCCTAAGAATTGGCTAGCTCAATGTTTAATAACTTCTCACTGTTTGTTAATCAAAAGTTATTGATATCTGTACTCATTAATGTGGAAATTTGCGGGACAGTGATTCTTGTGTTGCTATGCCTACTTCCAGTTATTTTCAGAGTACTGAAGAAGAACATTTCTCAGCTCAACATCGAGTTTCAAGGTTTTGTGCTAAAAATATAAAAGGGGGAGTTGTTGGGAGCTGGCCTCGGAGGCCCACTGAGCATTAGGGATCAGGGAGGACCATGGAAACCGAAACTGCTAGGATGTGTTCAGGAGCCATTGACCCCATTTTCCTCCTAATTTTTCCATGCAGCACAAGCAACCTAAAGGAACTCTGCTGGCCAAAGGTGAAGGTTCTGTGACTGTGACAGGCATGGCTCACTCTAGAAACTCATTCCTCCTGCTTCCCATAAACTGTGGTTTTTGGCTTAGGTATTAGATATAACTCAAATTCAGGTCACAGTTGGGATCCTTTTATACGGTACAAGCCTCTTTATAAGATTTAAAAGTATATTTGTAGAATTAGTATATACTTACGGAGAGCTGTTTTCAGCTTTTCAATGGTATAGATGACTATGTAGAGTTATCAGAAATGACCCAGCACAAAGTTTGGGCTGGGCCACATTCCTGAGGGCCCAGCACGTACTTTGGACTGGGCTGCATTCTTTTAGGCCAGATTTAGCTACAGTTAGTGGAGGGTTTTTCTCCATATTATGGAAATTGAATTTATTTTATTTATAGAAAGTATTGTAGAATAGGTAATGCTAACGTCAGGGAATCATGTTATTTCAAGCATGATCAATCATGATATTTTGAGGTTTAATAAGAATACAGTTAACATTAGAAATTTCATTGTGTCCTTTTTCTACTATTGTGGTTTTGGCCTTAGTACATTTACAGTTTATATTTGGGTTTTATTTTTAGAAGATTTGTTACTGATGACCAGCTTTATATATTAGGATCAGGAATTAGAAACTTTCAGAGAAATTATGATAGATATATAGGACTTTGGAATAGCCATTTTGTTAAGAGATTGTAGTCTATTGCTCCAAAAAGTGGCCCACTGTGAACCTTGGACTGGACCACATCCTATAGAGCCCAGTGTGATCTTTGGACTGGGCCACATTCTTTAGGGATTGGTTTAAGCTATAATTAAGAGCTTCTGTAGCATTGTGTAAGTAGTATTAGCATAAAATAGAAAGGTAATAAATTTTAAGTTAGTCATCATGGGTATTGAGTGAGCTTTAGAAGTTATTGATTATCAGAACATCATTAGACTAATAGGCATTGTTGCACTGCTTTTGAAGGGTATTAACTAGCAAAGGGAACAAGAAGACAATCTTGCGGTTTGTCCTTCCTCATACCTGAGAAAACATCTGGTGGGTGGGGGATGCCCCTCCTGCACCTGGTTTTGTGTTCACGTGAAAGACCTGTGAGACTGTCTGTCTAAAATTTGGGTATAAATACCTGCTGTAACTTTCAATAAATGGCTTCTGTTCATTTCACTGAACAGTTATCCACTTTCTTTCTTTCTCTTTCTTCCTCTTTATATTTATCCTTCCATCTTTCTTTCTTTTAACATCTGTCCGTACATATTTGCCGACACTGCCACATCTTCCAAGGAACTCGCCAAAACTTCAGGGGCTGGCTCCCCACAGTAAACGAGTTAACTAGCTTTCATAATGAGTTGGTTAATGAGTTATCAGGTGACTTTACTTGTTGACTGATGAGTTGGCCCACAAGTCAGCTCTGTTAACCAATTGGATGGTTGGTGTGCTGAACTAATATGTCAGCTGATTAGCAGGCCGAGTAGTTAGAAGGCTTAACTTGTCAGTGACTAGTTAGCTGAGCGAACTTATTGGCTGACAAGTTAGCTGATTATTCGGCCAATTGGTATGATGACTTTACTAGGTGGCTGGCTAGGCGGCTGACCGGTTAACTGCCTTAACTAGTAGGCTGCCGAGGGAGCCGAGAGGGGAGCTGACTTTACTAATTGTCTGGTGAGTGAGCCGACAGGTCAGCTGACTTAACTAGTCGGTCGGCGAGTGAGCCAACTCGTCAACTGACTTAACTAGTCGGCTGGCGAGTGAGCTGACTGGTCAGCTGACTATAGTAGGTTGGCGAGTGAGTTGACTGGTCAGAGGACTTAACTAGTAAGCCGGGTAGTGTGCCAAACTGTGAGCCAACTTAACTAGTCAGCTGGTGAGCGATGGGACGGGCAAGCTGCCTTAATTAGTTAGGTGGCGAACAAGTCAACTGGTGAGCTGAGTTAACAAGTCAACTAGCTAGCTAACCTGTTGGCTTGTGAGTAAGCCGATAATTTAATTGACCTGTTGGCAGGCGAGTGAGCCTACTAGTTTGCTGACTGGTTGGCAGGTGAGGGAACCAAGTAGTAAGATGACCTGATGGAAAGCGAACGAGCCCACTATTTAGATGACCAGCTAGCTGAGTGATAGTC
>NW_007260770.1:15102-15720 GCF_000164805.1 Carlito syrichta
CTGACAACTAGTTGACTTAAATAGTTGGCAAGCTGGCTGGACAGCTGACATAACTAGCTAGCTACCTAGCTAGTCAGCTGTCTAGCCAGCTGACTTAACTAGGTTACTTAACTTGCTAACCAGCTGGCTATTTACCTGGCTAGCTGATGTAATGATCTAACTGATTAGCTAGTTGACATCCTAGCTGACTTAATGAGCTACCTGACTAGCAAACTGACTAGCTAGCTGACTAGCTAGCCACCTACCAGACCAGCCTGCTAAAGTGCTATCTTAACTTTACAGCCACCTAGCTAGCTAGCTGGCTAACCAGCTGACTTAACTAGTTGAATTAACTAGATAGCCATCCGGCTAGCCAGCTGGCTTAACTAGCTCTCCACCTAGCTAGCAAGCTGGCAAGCCAGCTACCTTAACTCACTGACTCAACAATCTATCTACATAGAGAACCAGTTGTCTAGCCACTTGTACTAACAAACTCACTTGACCTGCTAGCCAGCTGGCTGGCCAGATTACTCAACCAGGTGACTTAGTTAGCCAGATGACTAGCCAGCTGACTTAACTAGCTGACATCACTAGCTAGACAGTTGGCTAGCCAGCTGACTTAACTAGCTAGATACCTAT
>NW_007260771.1:0-14655 GCF_000164805.1 Carlito syrichta
GGACAGCTGGCTTAACTAGCTAGCCACCTAAGCTAGCCAGCTGGCTAGCCAGCTGAATTAACTTGCTGAATTAACTAGCTAGCCAGACAGCTAGCCAGCTGACATAAGTACCTAGCTAACTACTTAGCCAATTGGCTAGCCAACTGACTTAACTACCTGACTTAAACTAGCCAGCTGGCTATCCAGTTGATGTAACTAGTGAGCTACCTAGCTAGCCAGTTTCTGTCCACATGAATTAACTAGCTGACTTAACAAGTTAGCCAGTTGGCTAGCCAGCTTATTCAACTAGCTGACATAACTAGATAGTCAGATAGCTAGCCAGCTGACTCAACTAGCAGACATCACTAGCTAGACAGGTGGCTAACCAACTGACTAAAATAGCTAGCTACCCAGCTAGCCAGCTGGGAAGCCAACTGAATTAACTATCTGACTTAATTAGCTATCCCACTTGCTAACCAGCTGACTTAACTAGCTTGATACCAAGCTAGACAGCTGGCTAGCCAACTGAATTAACTACTTGACTTAACCAGCTAGCAAGCTGGCTACACAGCTGACTCAACTAGATGACTTAACTAGTGAGCCAAATGGCTAGCCAGCTGACTTAACTAGCTCTCTTCCTAGCTAGCTAGGTGGCTAGCCCACTGAATTACCTAACTGACTTATTTAGCTAGTCAGCTGGCTAGCCAACTGAGTTAACTATCACACTAACTAGCTAGTCTGCTGTCAAGCCACCTGACATAACTAGCTGACTTACATAGCTGGCCTGATTGTTAGTCAGCTGAATTAACTAGCTTGCTATATAGCAAGCCAGCTGGCTAGCCAACTGACTTAACTAGTTGACTTAACTATCTAGCCTGCGGACTTGGCAGCTGACTTAACTATCTAGCTACATAGCTAGCCAGTTGTCAAGCCAGCTAACTTAACAAGGTAGCATAACTAACTTGCCAGCTGGCTAGCAAGATGATTTAACTGCCTAGCTACCTAGCTATCCAGCTGGATAGTCAGCTGACTTAACTAGCTAACTACCTATGTAGCCCGCTGCTTTGCCAGCTGACTTAGCTACCTAGCTACCTAGCTAACCAACTGGCTAGTGAGCTGACTTAACTTGGTTGTTTAACTAACTAGGTAACTGGCTAGCCAGCTGACTTAACTAGCTAGGTACCTGACATGACTAGCTGACATATATCTAGCTTCCTATCTAGCCAGTTGACTTAACTAGCTGAAATAACTAGTTAGCCAGATTACGAGTCATCTGAATAACTGACTTTTTAACTATCTAACCAGCTGGATAGCCAACTGACTTTACAA
Organism: Carlito syrichta; assembly: GCF_000164805.1. Lineage (NCBI taxonomy): Eukaryota > Metazoa > Chordata > Mammalia > Primates > Tarsiidae > Carlito > Carlito syrichta. Next base: position 1,309 of record NW_007260771.1, read on the forward strand.
TCTGACATAACTAGCTAGCCAGCTGATTGCCAGGTGATTTAACTAGCTGACTTAACCAGCAAGTCAACAGGCTAGACAGCTGCCTTAAATAGGTGGCGATGTATCTAGCCACTTGGCTAACCAGCTGACATACGTAGCTGACTTTTGCTAGCAAGCTGGCTACCCAGCTCACTTAACTAGCTAGCTAACTACATAGCCAGCAGGCAAGCTTTCTGACTTAACTAGCTTACTTGAACAGCTAGCCTTCTGGCTAGCAAGCTGACTTATCTAGCTAACTAGCTACCTAGCCTGCTGGCTAGACAGCTGACTAAACTAGCTGACTTAACCAGTTACCCAGTTGGCTACCCAGCTGACTTAACTCACTGACATCACTAGCTAGCCAGGTAACTATCTAACTGACTTAACTAGCTAGCTACCTACATTGCCAGTTAACTTGCCAGTTCTCTTAACTAGCTGAATTATCCTGCTAGACAGCTGGCTAGCCAACTGACCTAACTGCCTTGCTACCTAGCTAGTCAGTTTGCTAGCCAGCTGAGTTAACTAGCTGACTTAAGCTAACTACCTAGCTAGTCAGCTGACATAAAGAGCTAACTAGCTAGCTACCTAGCTAGCAAGCTGACTTAAGAAATTAACTAACTACCTAGCTACCTAGCTAACAAGCTGACTTAAATAGTTAGCTGCCTCACTTGCTAGCGGACTTAACCAGATGGCTACATATTTAGCTTACTCGTTATCTAAAATTCTAGCTAGCTGACTTAATCATCTCACTTAACTCGTAGCTAATGAGCTAGCTAGCTGACTCAACCAGCTGACTTAACTTGTTTGCTAACTAGCTAGCTAGCTGACTAATCCAGTTGAATTAACTGGTTAGCTAACTAGCTAGCCTACTCAAACAGCCGACTCAACCTGTTTGCTAACTTGCTAGCCTGCTTACTCAACCAGCTGACTTAACCCATTAGTTGACTAGCTAACTGCCTGACTCAACCTGCTGACTTAACCCATTAGCTAACTACCTAGCTAGCTGTCTTAGCCAGCTGACTAAATTAGGTAACTGACTTAACTAGATGACTTACCTAGATGACTTAACTACTTAGCTAGCTGACAGCTGGCTGACTTAACTACTTAGCTAGCTGACTTAACTACCTGAATTAAATAGTTAGCTAACTATTTAGCTAGCTGAATAACTAGCTGACTTAACTAGTTAACAAACTATTTAGGCAGCAGGCTTAAGTAGCTGACTTAATTAGCTAACCTGTGAGCTAGCTGTCTTAGCTAACTGACTTAGCTAGCTAGCTAATTAGCTAGCTGACTTAGCTAGCTGAATTAACTAGTTTTCTAACGAGATAGCTAGCTGACTTAAAGAGTTGTTTAATGAGTCAGCTAAATGCTTTAACTGTTTGGTAAACCAGTTAACTAGCTCTCTTAATTAGTTGGGTAACGAGTTAGCTAGGTGATTTCACTTGTTGACATGATGCAGACGACTACTTATCTGGTTTCACATGTTGACTGACTAATCGGCTGACTTGTCAGCTGGCTTAACTAGTCAGCCGTCTAGTCGGCCTACTAGTTAGCTGGGTTAATTAGTTGACTGACGAGTTGGCCCATAAGTTAGCTCAGTTAACTAGTTGGATGGCTAATTTGCTCACCTAACTAGTCGGCTGACTAGTTGACCGAATATTTAGCTAACCTAACTAGTTGGTCCACAAGTTAGCTGACTTAAATTGTTGCCCGGCTAGTCAGCCAACAGGTTACCTTACTTAACTTGCCAGCCAGCGAGTGTGCCCACAGGTGAGTTTACTTAACTAGTCGGCTGGCGAGTGAGCCGACTGGCCAGCTGACTTAATTATCCGGTCTGTGAGTAAGCGGATTGGTCAGCTGACTTAACTAGTCAGCTGGCAAGTGAGCTGACTGGTCAGCTGACTTTAGTCAGCTAGCAAGTGAGCCAAATGGTCAGAAGAGTTAACTCGTTAGTCGGTGAATGAGTCGACTGGTGAGCTGACTTAGCTAGTCGGCCAGCAAGTGACCCAACATGTGAGCTGCCTTAACTTGTCAGTCAGCGAGTGAGCTGACTGATGATTGGCTAGCGAGTTGACCGAGTGATTTAACTAGTCAGCTGGTGAGCAAGCCGATTAGTTAGCTGATCTGTTGGCCTCTGTGAGAGCCAACAATTTTGTTGACCTGTTAGCTGCTGAGTGAGCCAACTGGTTTGTTGAATGGTTTGCAGGTGAGCCAGCTGAATAATTAGCTGACCTGATGGAAAGTGAATAAGCCTACTATTTATATGACTAGATAACTGAGTTGCTAGCTGACCAGTTAGCTAAGTAACTAACTGATTTACTAGCTGACTTAACTAGCTAGCTGACTAGATAGCTGGCTATCTAGCTGACATAACTGGCTAGCAAACAAGCTATCTAACTCTCTAGCTTGCTGACCTTACTAGCTAGCTGAATAGTTAGTTAGCTGCTAGCTGACTTAACTAGCTAGCTGGGTAGCTAGCTGACTTAACTAACTGACTAGCTACTTTGCTGGATAGCTGGCTAGCCAGCTGACTTAACAAGCTAGATAACTGGTTGTCTACACGGCTAGCCAGCTGGTTTAACTACCTAGCTACCTATCTGGCTAGCTGGCTAGGCAGCTGGTTAGCTAGCTAGTGGGCTGTCAGTTGGCTAGCCAGCTGGCTTAAATAGCCATTGGCTGGCTGGACAATCAGATAGTCAGCTGGATTAACTAGCCAGTCACCCTGCTGGTCAGCTGGCTAGCCAGCTGGCTTAACTAGCAGGCCACCTATCTGACCAGTCTGCTAACAAGCCAGATTAACTTGTGAGCCACCTAGCAGCCTGCTGGCTAACAATCTTACTTAACTAGCTAACTTAATTAGATAGTCATCCAGCTACCCAGCTGGCTTAACTAGCTAGCCACCTAGCTAGCCAGCTGGCTAGCTAGCTCACTTAATGTGATGAACAAACTAGTTATCCAGTTGGCTAGCCAACTGACTTAATTATCTAGCTACCTATCTAGTCAATTGGCTAGCCAGCTGACTTAACTACCTGACTTAAACTAGCCAGCTGGCTAACCAGCTGATTTAACTAGCGAGCTACCTATCTAGCCAGTTGGCTAGTCACTTGAATTAACTAGTTGACTTAAACAGCTAGCCAGTCGGGTAGCCAGCTGACTCAACTAGCTGATAGAACTAGATAACCAGCTGGCTAGCCAGCTGACTTAACTAGCAGACATCACTAGCTATACATGTGTCTACCCAGCTGAATTAAATAACTAGTTACCTGCATATCTCACTGGCTTGCCAGCTGACTTAACTACCTTGGTAACTAGCTAAACAGCTGGCTAGCAAGCTGATTTTATCTAGATGACTTAAGTAGCTAGCCAACTGGCTAGACAGCTGACTTAACAAGCTAGCTATCCAGAAAGGCAGCAGGTTAGTCAGCTGACTTAACTAGCTGACATAACTAGTTAGCTAGCTGATATAACTAGCTGACTTAACTAGCTATCTACCTAGGTTGAAAGCTGACTTAACTAGCTGAAATAACTAGCTAGTCAGCTGTCTAACCATGTTTCTTAACTAGCTTTATAAGTAGCTAGCGAGCTGGCTACCCAACTGACTTAACAAGGTGACTTAAATAGCTAGCCAGCTGGTTAGCCAGCTTACTTAATTAGTTGATTAACGAGCTAGGCACCTGGCCAGCCAAGTGACTATACTAGCTGATTTAACTAGATATCCAGGTGGCTAGCCAGCTGATTTATCTAGCTGACATAATTAGCTAGCCAGCTGTCTAGCCACCTGACTTAACTACATCACTACCTAACCAGCTAGTTTGCTAGACAGCTGATTTAACTAACTGTCTTAACTAGCTGTCCTGCTTTCTAGCCAGTTAAATTAACTAGCTTGCTTCATGACTAGCCACCAGGCTATTCAGCTGAATTAGCTAGGTGACTTATCTAGCTAACCAGCTGTCTAGGCAGCTGACTTAACTAGCAAGCTATGTAACTAGCCAGTTGCCTTCTCAGCTAACTTAACTAGGTGACTTAACTAGCTAACCAGCTGGCTAGACAGCTGACATAATTAGCTAGCTACCTAGATTGCAAGCTTGCTAGCCAGTTGTATTAACTAGTTGACTTAACTAGCTATCCAGCTGGCTAGCCAACTGACTTAATTACCTAACTACCTAGCTAGCCAGCTGATGTAACTAACTGAAATAACTAGTGAGCCAGCTGGCTACCTATCTGACATAATGAGCTTTATAACTAACTAGCCAGCTGGCTAGAAAACTGACTCACCAGCTGACTTAACTAGCTAGACAGCTGGTTAGCCAGCTGACTAAACTAGCTGACTTTACTAGCTGGCCAGCTGACTAGCCAGCTGACTTAATTTCCTAGCTACCTAGCTAACCAGCACCCCAGCCAGCTAACTTAACTAGCTAACTTAACGAAGTAGTCAGCTGGCTAACCAGCTGACTTAACTAGCAACCTACCTAGCTAGACAGTTGGATAGCCAGCTGACTTAACTAGCTGACATGACTATATAGCCTGACGGCTAGCCATAACACTTAACTAGTGACCTAACTACATAGCCCTCTGACTTGCCAACTGATTTAACAACCTAACTACCTAGCTAAAATGCTGGCCAGTGGGCTGACTTAACTATGTGATTTAACAAGCTAGCCAGCTGCCTAGCCAGCTGATTGAATGAGCTAGGTCTCCTGCTAGGTAGCTGGCTAGCAAGTTGACTTAACTAAATGACTTAACTAACTAGATACCTAGATAACCAGCTGGCTCCCCAGCTGACAACTAGGTGAATTAACTAGCTAGCCAGCTGGCTAGTCAGCTGACTAACTAGCTGACTAAACTAGCTAGCCAGCTGACTTTACTAGCTGAAATAACTAGCTAGATACCTAGCTAGCTATTTAGCTATCTAGCTAGCTAACTGATTTATTTAGCTGACCTAACTAACCAGCTAACTGACATAACTAGCTGACTTAACTAGCTAGCTACCTAGCTAGCCAGCTGACTTAACTAGCTGAAATAACTAGCTAGCCAGCTGTCTAGACAAATGACTTAACAGCTTAACTAGCTAGCGAGCTGGCTAGCCAACTGAATTAACGAGGTGACTTAACTAGCTAGCCAACTGGTTAGCCAGCTGACTTAACTTGTTGATTAATGAGCTAGGCAGCTGACAAGCCAGGTAACTAAACTAGGTGAACTAACTAGTAATCCAGCTGGCTAGCCAGCTGAAATAACTAGCTTTCTACCTCTACAGCCACCTGGTTAGCCAGCTGACTTAACTAGCTAACTTAATTAGCTAACCAGTTGTCTAGCGAGCTGACTTAACTAGGTCACTACCTGTCATAACTGGCTGTTTTTACTAGCTGGCCTGCTTTTTAGCCAGTTGAATTAACTAGCTTGCTACATAGCTATCCATCTCACTATCCAGCTGAATTAACTAGGTGACATATCTAGCAAGCCAGCCGTATAGTCAGCTGAATTAATATCAATCTACATAACTATCCAGCGGGCTAGTCAGCTAACTTAACCAGGTGACTTAACTATTTAGCCAGCAGGCTATACAGCTGACATAACTAGCTAGCTACCTAGCTAGCAAGCTGGCTAACAAGCTGACTTAACTAGCTGACTTAACTAGCCATCCAGGTGGCTAGCCAGCTGACTTAATTGCCTAACTAGCTACCTGAATTAACTAGCTGAAATTACTAGCTAGTCAGCTGTCTAGACATCTGACTTATCTAGCTTTTTAACTAGCTAGCGTTCTGGCTAGCCAACTGACTTAACGAGGTGACTTAACTAGCTAATCAACTGGTTAGCTGGCTGACATAACTCGTTGATTAATGAGCTAGGCCACCTAGCTGACCAGTCTGCTAACCAGCTGGCTTATCTTGCCAGCAACCTAGCTAGCCAGCCAGCTATCTAGCTGACTTAACTAGCTGACTTAACTCCATAGACATCCGACTAGACAGCCAGTTAACTAGCTAGACACCTAGCTAGCCAGCCAGCTAGACAGCTCACTTTACTCGCTGACTTATCTAGCTAACAAGCCGGCTAGCCAGCAGACTTACTTAACTAGCTACCTACCTACCTAGCCAGGTGGCTAGCCAGGTGACTTAACTAGCTGACTTAACCATGTAGCCAGCAGGCTAGCCAGCTGACTTAACTACCTAGCTAACTACCTAGCCAGCTGGAAAGCCAGATGAATTAACTAGCTGACTTAACCAGGTAGCCAGCAGGCTAGCCAGCTGACTTAACTACCTAGCTACCTACTTAGCCAGCTGGAAAGCCAGATGGATTAACTAGCTGACTTAACTAGTTAGTGAGCTGGCTAACCAGTTGACTTAACTAGCTTGGTACCTAGCTATCCAGCTGGATAGCCAACAGACTTAACTAGTTGACTTAAAAGGCTAGAATCCTGGCACAGCAAGCTGAATTAACTAGTTATCCAGCTGGCTACCGATCTGACTTACTAGCTCTCTACTAGCTAGCCAGCTGGCTAGCCAGCAGACTTAACTAGCTGACTTAATTAGCTATCCAGCTGCCTAGTCAGCTGATGTAACAAGCTCACTACCTAGCTTGCCAGTTGAATAGCCAGCTGACTTAACTAGCTGAGTTAAATAGCTGGCCTGCTTACTAGACAGCTGAATTAACTAGCTTGCTATATAGATAGCCAGCTGGCTATCTAGCTGACTTTAATAGGTGACTTAACTAGCTAGCCAGCTGACTAGACAACTGACTTAATTAGGAAGCCACCTAGCTAGCCAGTTGGATATCCAGCTGACTTAACTAGGTGGCTTAACTAGCTAGCCAGCGGGCTAGAGAGCTGACTTTACTATTTAGCTACCTAGCTACTCCGCTGTCTAGCAAGCTGACTTAAATAGGTGACTTATGTAGCTAGCCAGCTGGCTTACAGGCTGAACTAACTGCCTAGCTGCCTAGCTACACAAATGGATAGCCAGCTGATTTAACTAGCTAGCTAATTATGTAGCCCACTGGCTTGCCAGCTGACTTAACTACCTAGCTACCAATCTAATCAGCTGGCTAGTGAGCTGAATTAACTAGCTTACTTAACTAGCTAGCTAACTGGCCAGCCAGCTGTCTTAAATAGCTAGCTGCCCAGCTAGGCAGCTGGCTAGCATGCTGATTTAGCTAGCTGACTAAACTAGCTAGAAAGCTGACTTAACTGGCTGACTTAACCAGCTAGCTACCTAGCTAGCCAGCTGTCTTAACTAACTGGCTTAACTAGCTAGCTACCTAGCTAGCTATCTAGCTGGCCAGGTGACTTAACTAGCTGACTTAACTAGTCAGCTAGCTGACATAACTAGCTGACATATAACTAGCTTCTGACTATTCAGCTGAATTAACTATCTGAAATAACTAGCTAGCCTGATGGATAGCCATCTGACTTAAATAGCTTTTAAACTAAGTAACCAGCTGGATAGCCAACTGACTTAAAGAGCTGACTTAACTAGCTAGCTAGCTGGTTTCCAGCTGACTAAACAAGCTGAGTTAACCAGCTATTCAGCTGACTAGCCAGCTGACATAATTAGCTGACTGTCAATCTACTAAACTGACTAGCCTACTGATTTAACTAGCTGACTTAAGCTAGCAAGCTGGCTAGCCAGCTCACTTAACTAGCTAGCTACCTACCTTGCCAGCAGGCTAACCAGCTGACTTAACTAGCTGCCTTGAACAGCTAGTCTGATGGCTAGCAAGCTGACTTATCTAGCTAGCTACCTAGCTACCCAGCTAGCTAGACAGCTGACTAAACTTGCTGACTTAACCCAAATAGTCAGTTGGCTAACCAGATGACTTAACTCAAAGACATCACTATCTAGCCGGGTAGCTATCTAGCTTACTTAACAAGCTAACTACCTACCTTGCCAGTTGGCTAGCCAGCTCTCTCATCTAGCTGAATTAACCAGCTTGTCAACTGGCTAGCCAACTGACGTAGCTACCTCACTACCTAGTTAGCCAGTTGGCCAGCCAGCTGATTTAATTAGCTGAATTATCTAGCTAGCTGACTGGCAAGACAGCTGACTTAAATAGTTGGCTAACTAGCTAGCTACCTATCTACCAGCTGATTTAAACTGCTAGCTAACTAACTAGCTACCTAGCTAACAAGCTGACTTAAATATTTAGCTGCATAGCTAGCTAATTGACTTAACTGCTAGCTAACTAGTTAACATACCCGTTATTTAACGTGCTAGCTAGCTGACTTAATCATCCGACTTAACTCTTTAGCTAATGAGCTTCCTTGGTGGCTCAAGCAGCTGACAACTCGTTAGCTATCTAGCTTTTTAACTGACTCACCCAGCTGACTTAACTTGTTAGCTAACTAGCTAGCTAGCTTAACCCGTTTGCTAACTAGGTAGCTAGATGACTCAACCGACTTAACCAGTTAGTTAACTAGCTAACTACCTGACTCAACCTGCTGTCTTAACCCATTAGCTAGCTAGCTAGCTAACTAACTGTCTTAACCAGCTGACTTAATTAGAAATTTGACTTAACTACCTGAATTAGGTCAGTGACTTAACTACTTAGGTAGCTGACTTAACTGGCCGACTTAACTAGTTAGCTAGCTGGCTTCCAAACCTGAATTAAATAGTTACCTAACAATTTATCTAGCTGAATAACTAGATGACAACTAATTAGCTAACTAATTAGATAGCAGACTTAAGTAGCTGACTTAAATATTTAGCTAACTAGTGAGCTAGCTGACTTAGCTAGCTAATTAACTAGCTAGCTGGTTAGCTAGCTGACTTTTGCTAGCTGACTTAACTAGTTGGCTAAACGAGATAGCTAGCTGACTTAACAAGTTGGTTATTGAGTTAGCTACCTGTTTTAACTAGTTGGTAAATGAGTTAATTTGCTGACTTAACTAGTTGTTTAACGAGTTAGCTAGGTGACATATTGTTGGTTGACGAGTCAACAGAACAGTTAGCTTTTTTAACACGTTGGCTGACTACACGACTGACTTGTTAGCTGGCTTGAGAAGTTGGCCAACTAGTCGGCAGACTAGTTAGCTGGGTTAAATCATTGACTGACGAGTTGGCCCACTAGTCAGCTATGTTAATTTGTTGGATGTCTGGTGTGCTGGCCTAACTAGTCGGCCAGTTAGTAGGCCGATTAGTTAGATGGTCTAACTTGGAGACTATTTAGTTGAGCTAACTTGTCAGCTGACAAGTTAGCCGACTATTCGGCCGATTGGTTAGCCGATTTAGCTAGTTGGGGCTAGGTGGTCGACTGGTTAAATGACTTAATTAGTCGGCCAGCGAGTGAGCCGACAGGTGAGTTGCTTTAACTAAATTGTCCGATGAGTGATCTGACAGGTAAGCTGTCTTAACTAGTCAGGCGACAAGTGAGCCGACTGTTCGGGTGACTTAACTATTCGACTGGTGAGTGAACTGACTGGTCAGCTGACTTTAGGCGACTGGCAAGTGAGCCGACTGGTCAGAGTACTTAACTAGTCGGCAGGTCAGAGAGCCGACCAGTGAGCCGACTTAATTAGTCGACCTGCGATTGAGGTAACAGGCGAACTGCCTTAACTAGTCAGTTGGTGAGTAAGCCGACTGTTGAGTTGACTTAACTAGTGGTGTGGAGAGCAAGCCTACTAGCTAGCTAATCTGTTGTCCTGTGAGAGAGCAGACAAGTTAGTTGACCTGTTGGCAGGCGAGCGAGCTGACTAATTTGCTGACCAGTTGGCAGGCAAGGGAAACGGCTAGTTAGCTGACCTGAAGGAAAACGAATGATCACATTAATTAAATGACCAGCTAGGTGAGTTTCTAGTCGACTAGTCAGCTAAGTAACTAGCTGATTTGCTAGGTGACTTAACTAGCTAGCTTACTAGCTGGCTGGCTACCTAGCTGACATAACTGGATAACAAACAAGTTATCTTGCTGTCTAGCTAACTGACTTAACTAGCTAACTGGATAGCTAGCTGACTTAAGTAGCTGTCTAGCAAGTTGGCTGGATAGCTGGCAAGCCAGCTGATATAAGTAGCCAGTCAAATGTTTGGTTAAACTGTTATTCATCTGGGTTAAGTAGCTAGCTACCTGGCTTTCTTGCAGGCTAGGAAGCCAGCTCTCCAGCTAGAATGCTAGACAGTTGGCTAGCAAGCCGGCTTAATTAGGAAGTCTGCTGGCTGGACAGTTGGATAACCAGCTGGCTTAACTAGTCAGCCACACTGCTGGTCAGTCAGCTAGCCAGCTGGCTTAACTAGCTGGCCACCTACCTGACAAGCCTGCTAACCAGCCAGCTTAACTTGCCAGCCACCTAGTTAGCCAGCCGGCTAACAAGCTAACTTAACTAGCAGAATTAAATAGATAGCCATCTGGCTAGTCAGCTGGCTTAACTAGCTAGCCACCTACCTACCCATTTGTCAAGCCAGCTCACTTAACTCGCTGACTTAATGAGATAGCCAGCCAGCTAACCAGCTACCTTAATTAGCTAGCTACCTAATGAGCCACGTGCTAGCCAGCTGACTTAACTAACTGACTTAAGCAGGTAGCCAGCTGACTAGTCAGCTGACTAAAGTAGTGAGCTACCTAGCTGGCCAGTTGGCTAGCCACGTGAATGAAATTAGCTGACATAAGCTAGCCAGCTGGTTAGCCAACTGATTCAACTAGCTGACATAATTTAGTGGGCTGGTTAGTAAGCTGACATAACTAGCTGGCAACACTAGCTAGCCTGGTGGCTAGCCAGTTGACTTAACTAGCTAGCTACCTAGCTAGCCAGCTAGGAATCCAGATGAATTCACTAACTGACTTAAATAACTAGCCAGCTGCCTAGCCAACTGACTCATCTAGTTCGCTACTTAGCTAGCCAGCTGGCAAGCCAGCTGACTTAACTAGCTGACTTAAATAGGTGGCCTGCTTGCTAGTCAGCTGAATTAATTAGTTTGCTATATAGGTAGCCAGCTGGCTAGACAGCTGACAAGTATGTGACTTAACTAACTAGACAGCTGACTGGGCAGCTGACATAACTAGCTAGCTACCTAGCTAGCCAGTTGTATAACCAGTTGTCTTAATTAGTTTACTTAATTAGGAAGCCAGTTGGCTGGACAGCTGACATAACTAGGTAGCTACACAACTAGTCAGCTGTCTAGCCAGCTAATTTAATTAGGTTACGGAACTAACTAGCCAGCTGGCTGGCAGACTTGCATAACTGTCTAGCTACCTAGTTAGCCAGCTGGATAGCCAGATGACTTATCTAGTTAGCTACCTCAATAACCCGCTGGCTTGCCAGCTGACTTAACTACCTAACTTTCTAGTTAACCAGCTGACTAGCGAGCTGACCTAACTAGGTGACATAACTAGCTAGCCAGCTAGCTTTCCAACTGACTTAACTAGCTAACTACCCAGATAGGCAGGTGGTTAGCCAGCTGACTTAACTTCCTGACTTAACTAGCTAGCCAGCTGATGTAACTAGCTGACATAACTATCTCGCTACCTAGCAAACTAGCTGACTTTACTAGCTGAAATATCTAGCTAGCTGACTTTACTAGCTGAAGAAACTAGCTAGATAACTGACATAACTAGCTGACTTAACTAGCTGGCTACCTAACTAGCCAGTTGACTTTATAACCGAAATAACTAGCCAGACAGTTGTCTAGCCCTCTGAATTAAGTACCAATTTAACTATCTAGCGAGCTGGTTAGCCAACTGACTTAACAAGGTAACTTAATTATCAGGCTAGCTGGTTAGCCAACTGATTAATCAACTAGTTGATTAACATGCTAGGCAGGTGACCAGCAGGGTGTCGAAACTAGCTAGGTTAACTAGTTATCCAGCTGGCTAGCCAGCTGACGTAAATAGCTCTCTAACTATCTAGCCATCTGGATAGCCAACTTTCTTAACTAGCTGACTTAATTAGCTAGCCAGCAGGCTAGCCATCTGACTTAATTAGGTCACTACCTAGCTGGACAGCTGGCTAGACAGCTGACTTAACTAGTTTTTTAACTAGCTGGCCTCCTTTCTGGCCAGTTGAATTAACTAGCTTGCTACATAGATAGCCAGCTGGCTATCCAGCTGAATTAACTAGGTGACATCTTGCTAGCAAGCCATCTAGTGAGCTGACTTAACTAGCAAGCTACCTAGCCAGCTAGCTGGCTAGTCAGCTGAATTAACTTGGTCATTTAACTATCTAGCCAGCAGGCTAGACAGCTGAGATAACTATCTAGCTACCTAGATAGCATTCTTGCATGCCAGCTGACTATACTAGCTGAATTAACTAGTTAGCCTGCTGGCTATCAGCAGACTTAATTTCCTAACTACCTACCTAGACAGCAGGATAGGCAGCTGACTTAACTAGCTGACTTAATGAAGTATCCAGCTGGCTACCCAGCAGACTTAACTAGCTAGCTACCTAGATAGACAGGTGAATAGCTAGCTGACCTATTTAGTTGACATAACTAGACACCTGATGGCTAGCCAGCTGACTTAACTAGCTACCTACCTACATAGCCCGCTGGCTTGTCAGCTGACTTAACTACCTAACTACCCAGCTAACCTGCTGGCAAGTGAGTTGGCTTAACTAGCTGACTTAACCAGCTAGCTACTGGCTAGCCAGCTGACATAACTGACTGGCTTAACTAGCTAACTTCCTAGCTAGTTTTCTATTTAGCCAGCTGACTTAACTAGCTGACTTAACTAGCAAGCTGACATGACTAGCTAACTTATATAGCTACCTTCCTAGCTAGCCAGCTGACTTAACTAGCTGAAATAACTAGTTAGACTGATTACTAGCCATCTGACTTAACTAACTTCTTACCTAGCTAACCAGCTGGATAGCCAACAGACTTAACGTGCTGACTTCACTAGCTCACCAGCTGGTTGCCAGTTGAGTAAACTAGCTGATTTAACCAGCAAGTCAGCTGGCTAGACAGCTGCCTTAAATAGATGGCTACCTATCTAGCCTCCTGACTAGCCAGCTGACTTACCTAGCTGATTTAAGCTAGCAAGTTGGCTAGCCAGCTCACTTAAGTAGCTAGCTAACTACCTAGCCAGCAGGCAAACTTGCTGACTTAACTAGCTGAATTAAACAGTTAGCCTGCTGGCTAGCATGCTGACTTATCTAACTAGCTGCCTACCTAGCCAGCTGACTAAAGTAGCTGACTTAACCAGCTACCCAGTTGGCTAGCCAACTGACGTAGCTCACTGACATTACTAGCTAGCCAGTTATCTATCTAGCTAACTTAAGTAGCTACCTACCTATGTTGCCAGTTGGCTTGCCAGCTCTCTTAACTAGGTGAATTAACCAAGTAGTCAGCTGGCTAGCCAACTGACTTAATTGGCTCACTACCCAGCTAGCCATATGGCTACTCAGCTGACT
>NW_007260772.1:0-2052 GCF_000164805.1 Carlito syrichta
TGTATTTCCAGCAGTTTGGGAGGCTGAGGCGAGAGGATCACTTGAGCCCAGGAGTTTGAGACAAGCCTAGGCAGCCTAGCAAGAACTCATCTGTACAGAAAATAAAAAAAATTACCCAGGTGTGGTGCTCATTCCTATAGTACCAGCTAGTTGGGAGACTGAGGCTGAAGGCTCACCTGGACCCAGGAGGTTGAGACTGTGGTGAGCCATGATCGTGCCGCTGCCTTCCAGATTGGGTCACTCCTGACTCAAAAAAAAAAAAAATGTGGCTTGAAGGATTGGCCATCGTTCAGGTGTGAGGAATTCCAGCTTGGAAAGCCAAGGTTGGGGGTCAGGGGCCTGGCTTAGGAGCTCAGGGGCAAGAAGAGCGTGTTTGAGAATCCAGAGACCCTTATCGCATGCTTCCTTTGTCAGCTGAATCCCGACACCCAGAGCCCCCAGCAGGGCCCTCTGAGGGAGAACAGCAGCTGCAAGCAGAGACTCAGTGGCTGCGGACGGAACTGGAGAGCCGGCAGGACAGCTCCAGGCCCAGCTGCAGGAAAATGAGAGTTTGAGCCGCCTGAACCGGGAGCGGGAGGAGCGACTGCTGGCTCTGGAATGGGCAGCTATGCACTGGGAAGAGCAGGTGAAGCGGCACAGGCAGGTGCTGGACACCATCCTGAACGACCGCAGCAGCATCAGCCGCACGCTCCTCCAGAATGACCTGCTCAAGGATCTGCTGGAACTGATGGAGAATGAATTAACAAAGTTGGTGCGCACCCCCAGCTGCCTGCCCTCTTCCCGCCCCCAGAGCCCTTCCTTGAAATGATACCCTTGGCTGGGCTCAGTGGCTCAGCCTGTAATCCCGGCACTTTGGGAGGCCGAGCAGAGTGGATTGCCTGAGCCCGTGGGTTCAAGACCCGCCCGGGCAACTTGGCGTGACCTCATCTCTACAATAAATCAAAAATTAGCCTGGGGTGGTAGCCTGTAGTTCCAGGTACTTGGAAGGCTGAGATGGAAGGATCGCCGGAGCCCAGCGGGTTAAGCCTGCAGTGGCCAGGAGCAGCCACTGCACTCCAGTGTGGGCGACAGAGTGAGACTCCAACTCAAAAATAAAAATAAAAATAAAAAAAGAATTGGTACCCTTGAAGGCACCGTGTAAGCCAGAGCCCTGCTCTGATCTTCAGGGAGTGGGGATGACCCCCTAGCCTGCCTCGCCACATTTCTGTGCCATGGAAAGTGGACACCAGGTTTTGCTTCCATCCACTGTAGTTGCTGACTGCTGCACTGATTACTTTTTTCTGTACAGATGAGTGAGAACATGGAGCTCAGCAGTGGGCTGTATGCAGAGCAGCAAGAAAAGGAAGAGCTGGCCAAGAAGTCGGGCCAGCTCCTTGACAATCTGAGAGAATTGAACCAAACGGTAACACTTCCCATTTGAGAAAGGGTGGCATGTGGCCGGTAGCCTCTGGGGAGGGGAGGTGCCAGGAAGGACAGAGGTCACTCCAACCTGGGGAGACAAATGATGCCCACGGCCTGCCGAGCAGTCCTGTGCCGGGTTCTTGCTGCCATGTCTCTTGACTTTTAGGGGTGGGTAGCCCTGGCCTCCTCCAAGGTCTGGACATGATCATCCCAGCTAAAGGCCTGGAGTCTCCCTAATAGGGAAAGAGTGTCAGGACAGAGTCTCCCTGGGTTCAAGCTGGATTCCAGCCTCAGCTCTAATGGTCACTCGTCAAGTAATTGGCATTTCTAAGCCTGGTTTCCTTAATGTAAAAAGGAAGTTTTTTATCGCAGGCATGGTGGCTAACACCTGTAATCTCAGCACACTAGGAGTCCAAGGACGGAGGACTGCTTGAGCCCAGGAGGATTGCTTGAGCCTAGGAGTTCCAGATCAAACTGGGCAGCATAGCAAGACTTCATCTTTTAAAAAAAACAGAAAATTTGCTGGATGTGGTGCCACATTCCTATAGTCCCAGCTCAGGAGGCTCACTTGAGCCCTCGAGTTCAAGGTTGCAGTGAGCCCTGATCATGCCCCATTACTCCAGAATAGGCCAGAGAGTGAGACCCCAACTC
>NW_007260772.1:2727-8504 GCF_000164805.1 Carlito syrichta
AAGGTGAGTGAGCCTGAGGAAGCCAGGGTAATTTGTGGCCTGGGACCGAGGGCTTAGAAGAGACCTCTGAAACAGCTGATTGTTTTCCTTGGGTGAGGAACAGCCCAGGGTTACACAGTGAGGGTGGGGCAGAGGCAGCCCCTCTGTCTCCCTTGCTTGGTTATCTGAGGGGCCCTCTGACTGCTCCAGTAGAGTACAAATCGGGAGATGAAAATGACGAGAACCAGGACGAGGAGCCTCCCCTGCCCATTCTGACCATCCCGGAGGATTTCAAGAGCCAAGAAGACATGGTGAGCCCGACCCCTTGCCTGACTCTGGGACTGACTGGGCATCTTTATTTTCTTGGTTTCCCTGTCCTTTAATTTTCCTCAGTCTTCTCCCCTTCCTGGGGTCAGATCCACATCCCGTTACACTTGTGAACAACAGGTGCACTCAAAGAGGCCCAGAAATGGGGCTTCCCTCTACCTACCTGCCCCCAATTGCCCCTCTGGGTTCCCCCTTCAAAAACACACCCCTCATGCCTGCAGGTGGCATACTTTCACATGGCTGTCCATGCCAGTGCTGAGAAGGAGCGGGCACAGCTGCGGGGGCAGCTGAACAACCACAGAGAGCACAGCCCGTGCCTGGTCAAGCTGGCAGATCTGTCCCGCGAGGCAGCGGAGGAAGTGACTTCAGCTCCTGGGACCAGGGTTGAGTCTGTGTCTGAGGAGCACTACCAGGCCCTCCAGGGGCCATGGAGAATCTGCAGGTGAGGGAGTCACTCTTGACGGGCCCAAGGAGGGTGGGGTGGCAGGGTGCTGCCGACCCTGACTTTGGGTTCTGGCTCCAGAGCCGCTTCCTGGAGGTCATGCGTGAGAAGGCAGACATGCAGGAGCGGATGGAAGAGCTGGAGCATCACTGCATCCAGCTCTCTGGAGAGACTGACGCTATCGGTGAGCCGGGACGTTAGAGTCGTGGTGTGGCATCTCCCTGGGGGTGGAGAGGCCAGCCTCTGAGCCCTGCCATCCTGCAGGCGAGCTCCAAGCCCTGTTCCAGAACCAGAGGGCAGTGCTGAAGGAGCAGCACCTGGAGAGGGAGGAGTACATCACGCGGCTGACCCAGGACAAGCAGGAGATGAAGGTAGGCCCAGGAGCAGCCAGCGGGCTAGGCAGGTGAAATACGTTGGCTTCCATCCAAACAGAGAAGTGAAAGGCCTTTACAATGAGAAATGCAAAACACTGCTCCACAAAATCAGGGATGACACAAACAAATGGAAAAACATGTCATGCCCATGGATCAGAAGAATCAGTACTCTCAAGATGGCACAGAAGCCTGCGAGAGGGGCTTCTCTCCATCTCCCTGGCTCCCGCTCATCCTGTGCATTCCCCACACAAAAACTCACACCTCTTGCCTGCAGGCGGGGCCCAAGGGGAGGACCTGAGAATGCAGGCCTCCGGTTGCCATATTCGGAATAGAGCTGATAACACTTCCAGAAGTAGGGATAAGGGAGAGAGAAAAATTAATGGGATGGAACATCTTGAGTGGAGTAGGCATTTTTTAAACTTCATTCTTAACTGCAAGACTTAAAATTATGAAATAACTTGGTTGTTGACAAAGGAATCATGTTGCACGTATTGAAAAGTCTTCAGGAAAATACTTTTTTCCACTCTTGGAGTGTCCCTGTGTCTAATCCTGGAGATTAGTGAGAATGCAGGTGGCCAGGAAGAACCTATAACCTGCCAGAGTCCCCTCAAGCCTTGTGCCTGGAGCTCTGGTCACAGTAAACTTACAAAGACAGCTTGGCTCATCCTCAGTTCTGTCAGCCTCCGCAATGTTGGCTCGAGGGATGGAAGTAGATTTGGAATTTCAGAGGCCAGGGAGAAGGGTCTAGAGAGCAGGCAGCCCTTTCCATAGAGAGAGGTGCAGCCACTTCCTCATGAGATTGGCTCACCTGACCAGGCCTTGGCTCCCTAGCATTCTTACCAGGCTTCAGCTAGTCAGCCTTTTTTTCCACACTGCCCAACTGGCCTTGTTGAACATCAGATGCTCCCTAGAGCCAGAGGCTTGAGCCTGGAGAGAGGCTGGGCGGGGCGCCAGTCAAGCAGATGGGTTCCCGTGGGGATGAGTGAGAGGTTTCTATGTGTTCCAAGTCCTAAATCCTGTGTTCATCCCCAGCTGCTATTCCCAGGAAAGAGGCACCTGACCTCCACATTGCCACTGGGCAGATCTTTTTCTCAGGTGGTTTCTTGGTTTGGTGTTTCTGGAGCTGAGAGGTTGCCGTGGCTTGATTTCATCCCTTTTATCTCTAGAGAGTAGGGAGAGGCTTAAGGTTGGGCCACTTTCTTGACCTGAAAAGGTCTAAATGGGAAGCACAGCACAGAGCAGGGAAGAAAGGAAGGAGACAATGAAAGGAGAGAGAGGGGAGAAAGGCAGTGGCCACACTGACCCTGACATCTCCTCCATCGTCACCACCTTCTGCCCGGCAGGACCCAGGCTAGGATCTCCCTGTGGCACCAGCTATTCTCCTGCAAGAATACCACGTTTCTTCTCCCTGATTTTGGCAAGCTTTTCTCCTACCAGCCGTGGCTGCCACAGTCCAGAGCTGAGCTGACTTTTGCCTAGCTCCAGGGAGAAGAAAATTCTCATATGTAAAAGAAGAAGGTTGTGCCACTTTGAACTTTGGCCGTCCAAGCAGCCCAAGGCCTGGGCAAGCCATTCCCACACCCTGGAGTGGCTCACAGCATGTGTGACTGTCACTGTGACTCCAGTAACACCTGTCCTACCTGGTGTGTACCCTTGTGTCCACGGAGGTCAGTGAGTCACCTTCTCCTATGTGGTCTCTTAACATGGTGCTCTCTTCTGTGACAGGCACCCAAAAATGACACCACTCCCATGGCGCGATCTGCTGATGATCACATGCCATCTGATGGTATCCTTCCACCCGGTGCTACAGCCACTAGCACAGTAACAGCTCAGGTGTGTGCCCTTCCCCTGTGCCACTGCTCTCCTGAATGCTCACCTTCCCATATCCCAGAAGACTATATGTTCCACTGTGGATTCCCTCCTCTTGAAGGTTGCTTGATTCCTAAGCCAAGTGCCCTTTGGGGTGACTGGGGTGGAAGAGGCTGAGCCTGGACTTTTCCTATTGGTTTGGGGATGTGAAAGGTTGTTGAATTGAGCTTGGCTCACTCTGCCCCGGGTAATTTTCACTGGGAATTGCATAACACCTCGTGGTTTCTTCCCAAACAGAGCCATGATGTGGACTCTGGCCCTCATCTCCTGGATGAAACCAAGTGAGTATCCCCAAAAGGGCAGTGGTTCCTGGACCGAGGGAGTCTGGGCAGGCCACAGCCTGGGACCCTGATCTCCCCCGAGTCACCCATCCTGACCCTGGTTTCTCTGTCTCTAGGACTTTCTCATCAACAGAGAGCCTGCATGGACCCTCTCAGCAGCTCAATGGTCTCATGTCTGAGGTACCATCGGGGTTTGGGGCCCAGAATAGGAGTGAGAGGGGGAAGGAGAATTTGATAGAAAGAAACCGAGACAGGGATTCCTGAGAGAGGGGCAGATCTGGGAACAGTGATGTGCTAGGTGACATGGAGTAGGGCACGTCTTCTCTGAGCTTCTCCCAGGAAGCTGCAGAAATGATGTTGGACCCCAGACTCTCTCTGTCATTTGATCCTGCTGCAGAAAGGCCCAGATGAGAGCTGCTCAGGAGGGGAAGCCTGGGTATGAGAAGCCTGAGAGGTGTGCACAGAAGGTGACAGGAGGAGGGGCCCAACCTGGGCAGAAAAGATCTTTGCCATATGATGAGGAAAAAGGAAGTCAGTCAGAGGGTAAGACTCCAAATGAGACAAACAACTCCATGTAAATGCTCATCTCTTTCAGTCCACTTCCTTTGTCGATGGTGATGGGCCTGCATCTTCTGCCAGCATGAATGATCTGGAGGTAGGTGGCCCAGGACCGAGCCCAGGGACCCTGCAGGCCAGTCCCCTGTCCTCCCTTCACAGTGGGGACTGGTGCCTCTCTGCCAGCTGAGACAGCCCACACCCTCAGCCCTAAGGATTGCTTTCTCTACGTCTCCACCAACCCTCACCCACCTCTCAGATAGGTACCAAAAACTAGCAGTAGCCCAGGACACCAGCTCTCTAGGGAGCAGTCAACTCAGTGAAACCATAGAGGAACTGTTAGGAGTCCAGGAGGTCTTCTAATTTCAGTCCTGGGGTCCAGTTTCCCCTAGGGACTCTGAAGAAAGGGGCTGGGGGCGCCTGGTTCCAAGAAAAAAGGGGTGCTAGGGGGCCTAGACCTCAGTGGGGGAGATGCAGAGCATGGAGCATGCAGCATGGTCCTTCTGTTGCTGCCCTGTGCACCTCCTCTCTGTTTTGTGCATGCTGTTGCTTGAGTCATTACCACACTTGCCCTGGGGGTGGGGGGGGGCGAGTCTGCCCCACAGGGCATCCAGAGCCCTGTTTTCCTGCAAGACCCCACTCTTCTTTTGCTCTGTTTTTGATTTTGGACAAGTCACCAGTTCTGCCTGGGCTTGAGTTTCCTAATGAGGTAGGATTTGGAGGTATGCGGTCTCTTTTAGCCTGGAGAACCCTGGGTTAAAGGTCCACTGGAATGGAATCCTCAGAGTGGAGGTCTCTTGTGTGTCCTTTCTTTCCTGTGTTCCTGCCATTAAAACCAATCCAGTTTGGGTGCAGGACTCTTGCCTATAAGCCAAGCCCTTGGGAAGGCTTAGGCGAGAGGATTGGATTTTGACCCCAGCCAGGACAACATAGTGAGACTTCTTTTCTACAAAAAAGATGAAAAAAATAAGCTGGTGATGGTGGTGTGCACTTGTATCCCAGATACTCTGGATGCTAAGACAGGAGAATAGCCTGTGACCAGGAGTTCAAGGCTGTGGTGAGCCATGATTGTGCCATGGCATAGCAGTCTGGGTGACACCTTTGAGACTCTGACTCAAAAAAAAAAAAAAGAACAGCATCTTTCATGCAGTTTGTAGTTAATGAATGCACATTTCCACATCACAAACTTATGGAAAGGTAGCCCTTATTTTCGCAAACTTCATTTCTGGAGATTTGTTGCTGTCCTTGAAAAAGAATCCAGGCCAGGTATAGTGCCTCATGCCTGCAATCACATCAATTTTGGAGCCGATGTGGGAGGATTTCCTCAGTCAGGAATTGAAGACCACCCTTGGCAACATAGCAAAAACCCGTCTCTATAAAAAAAAATTAATACATAAAGAGAATCTAGATTCAAGCTTTCCATTCTGTAGTTGTCAGCAAAAACCAAGGAATACCCAAGTGCTCTTTCCTGGGGAAATTGAGAAGAGGGTGTCTCTTCATGCCCCATTGGATCTGAGAATATGGCCTTTAACACCAACTCCTGACCCTGCACACCCCTTGTTGGTCTGGGAGGTAGAAAGAAGAAGGGTGCCCTCAGTTACTTTGATTTTCCCTACAGAAACACCAGAAGCAAGACATTTTGGATCGGCTGGAAAAAGTAACACAAATTCTTTGTTTGCTGCCAGGTTTGGGGGAGAATTTCAATGTCGAGTACCTGTCTTCTGCCCACTTCAAGCCTGGGGAAGGTCAACCCTGTGTTCTAGCCCCATCCCCTCCCTAATAATCTGGTCTCATGCGTTGGCCTGTTCTGGAGCACTGGTGGCATTCTGAGGATGCATCATTACAATGCCACCTCTGCCTCCCCCTGTAAGAGATCTGTATAGGAAGATGGGCCATGTGTGTGTACTATGTATAATCTACATAAGACAGGTCTCCAAGGATCGATACGAA
>NW_007260773.1:0-14072 GCF_000164805.1 Carlito syrichta
AATCTCACTCTGTCACCCAGGCCACAGCACAGGGGATGGCTAAAGGCCACAGCAGACTCCCCTGCTGGAATCTGGTGATCCTCCCACCTCAGAACCCTGAGTGGCTGGAACGACAGGCCTGCACCACCACTCCTGGCTAATATATGCATTTAATTTGGGAGGCTGAAAAAAGTTCTTGTCCCATGTCCTGGGCTGGTGTCAAACCCACAGCCTCAGGACGTTCACTTTCCTGGGCCTCCGAAGGCCTGGAATGCCAGGCTGAGTCACTGAGCATGGTAGGTGGTTGTGGTGGTGCTGGTGGTTGGTATTATTATTCTGAGTCTGAGTCCCACTCTATCACCCAGGCCGGAAAGCATTTGCCTGCACTCAGCCACCGCAACCTCCAATGGATGGGCTCCAGAAATCCTCAAGCCATGGCCTTCCGAATGGCCGGAACGACAGGTGTGCATCACCATGCTGGGTTCATTTCTTTGGCTTCTTATACAAACAAGGTCTCATCAAGGTGCCTGGGCTGGTCTTGAACCCAGAGACTCAGGTCATCCTCTCATTTCGGCCTACCAGACTGCCAGAATGACAGGTGTGAGCACCTGAGCCCAGCCTCCACAGCCCTCTTGGGGCACCACAGCAAGGCCCGCTCCCTTCTGATTACCTGGGATCCTGGAGAGCTTGAATGGAATCTCCTGCTGAGAACTCACCTGGGGGTAGCACTTGGTGCAGGGGCATGTCTCTGCTGGGGTGCACAGACCTCTGCCCTCCTCATTCCCCAGGGTGAACCCACTCATTCCTCTCAGAGTTCGCATCAGGGATAGGGAGGTCATGACTCTCAAACATTCCAGGAGGCAAGGACGGCAGGGCTATTCACACCTGTCTCCTCTGCACTAGGTGAGGCCGAGATGAGAAAATGGCCATATCCCGGAAGCTCGAGACCAGGATGGACACCATAGCAAGATCCACTTCGACCCCAAGCCAAACCCAGAAAACCTTGGGTGAGGGCAGGCCTCGGCAGGAGAATCGTCAATGGTGCAGGGTTCAAGATGTGGAAGGAAGACCAGGATGTCGACCAAATAGAAGCTTGCGATTGCATCAGTTTGGGAGGCCCAGGCCGAGAGGTTGACCTGAGTTGGGCGGTTTGAAAGCAGCCTGGGCAACCTAGTGAGGAAAGAAAAGAAAGAAAGAAGGAAAGAAAGAAAGAAAGAAAGAAAGAAAGAAAGAAAGAAAGAAAGAAAGAAAGAAAGAAAGAAAGAAAGAAAGAAAGAAGTAATCCATTCTCCAGTAAAGCTTCTGTTCTCAGTCCTTACCCCTCACCCACTCCACATGTGAAGGTCCCCCAAGCTCTGCACCTTTCAGCGCCACCCCCCTAAATGCTGCCCCTCTTTGGTGTGGGAGTTACAGAGGCTTCCTGGCCAGGTTCCTGCTGGCTCACCTCTTCGAGGTGAGAAATGTGCCCCAGGCTTTCTGACCCTCTGACTCGGAAACTGGAACCTTCCACCAAGAAAGGCCAGGGACACATCCCTCACCTGGGGACATTTCTTCCCCCAAATCCCATTTTCCTGGCTCTAAAGCCAGTCTCCCTATGAACACACCATGCACAGTTGAGAATCTGTGTATGATTCAGTTGTTTATGGTGACAGGGTCTGGCTCTGTGACACAGGCTGGGGCATGGGGACAAGACCATCATTCACCACCAGTCTTGCAATCACGGGCTCCAGCCTCAGTCTCTGGAATGACCGGGACGACATGCACCTTGACCTCAGACCACCTGTTTGGATGGGTGTGGAGAGAGGGACTCCCTGTGTGGCATGGTCTGGCCTTGGGCTCCTGGGCTCCAGCTGTCCTCCGTCCTCTGCCTCCCACGCCAGGCCTTCTGGTTCATTTTCCAAAAAGGATAGAGGCTGGACTCCAGATCTCAGCCTCATCATCCCAGCGCTTTGCTAGGCCAAGACCAGTACCGGTTCATGCCTGCAGGTCAATACCTGCTGGAGAACCTTGGCGCGACCTCGTTTCTATCCTCCATCCTAAATGAGCTGGGCATGGTGGCATATGCCTGTTATTCCAGCTCCTTGGAAGGTCAGGGGAAGGCTTGCCAGAACCTGGCAGGCTGAGGCTGCGATGGCCGAGGGCGAGCCACTGCCCTCCAACCTGGGAGACGGAGTCAGACTCCGACTCAAGAAAAAAGGAAAAAAGGAAAAAAAGAAGAGCATCCATTTGTTTATGGGGTTGGGAGGCCGAGGCAAGAGGCTGCCTGGGCCCAGGGATAGGAGACCAGCAAGGGCAACATGTCCAGACTTTGTCTCGGAGAGAGGTGACCAAAATCGAGTCAGGTGTGGTGGCCCCCGGCATCCTGCCTGCTTGGTGGCCGAGGCAGGAAAACCACCTGAGCCCCACAGTTCTAAGCCCTGGGAGCCACGATTGTGCCACTGCACCCCAGCCCCACAGATGGAGATTCCGGTGACAAAAAATGCCTCCCATGTACGTCCCAATGGGCCTTCACGAATCCCCAACTAAAGGTCCATGCAGGCAAAGGACAATGGAGTGATCAGGATAGGAAGGGCCCTACTCCTCCCAAAGGTGTCAGACAGGGTGACCAGAACTTGAGCTGACCGTGGCATTTCTGGACCACCTGGTCACTCTGTGTTTGATGGCCACCCTAGCTCTGGGCTGTATGTTCCCTGAGCTCACATATATCTTTTCTGTGGGGCATGAGTGAGGAGGGTGGAGGCAGGCCTTCTGGGGCACGTGACCAAAGGCATGAGACAGACATGCCCAGTGACCACCTTTGATACCTCCCAAGAACGACAGGATGGAAAGTGCCTTTTCCTCTCCCATCCCTGAGGATGACTCTTCATGCAGGTTGGCACAGGTGGTGGTGGTCCTTATTATTTGGAGTCGGAAATCCCATTCTGTCACCGAGGCTAGAGCACAGGAGCACTGGGCTGGTCTTGAACCCAGGGACTCAGGCCATCCTCTCGCCTCGGCCTACCAGACTGCCAGAATGACAGGTGTGAGCACCTGAGCCCACTGGGGACTCCACCTGACAGGCTCAGGCAATCCTCCCACCTCAGTTCACTGATTGGATGTAACCACCAGCCTGGGCCACCATTCCAGGCTAATCCTTGGATTTATTTTTGATGCCCGAGATGAGGTCTCACCACATGTCCCAGACTGGTGTCGAACATGCAGGCTCAGGCCATCCACTGGGTTTCTGAATGACCAGGATGCCAGTTTGAGCTACTGAGCCTGGCCTGTGGTTTTGGTGGTTGTGGTGGTTGGTATGATTATTCTGAGTCAGAGTCCCACTCTGTCGCCCAGGCTGGATCTCAGGGTCTTGCTCTCTGCCACCACAGCCTCCACCATCTGGAATCTGGCAATCCTTCCGACGCAGCCTCCTGAGTGGCCACAATGACTGTCGTGCACCAGCAGCTCAGTTCATTTTTTGGGCTTGTTTTAGAGACGAGGTCTCACCAAGGTTCCCAGGGTGGTCTCCAACTCAGGGTCTCAGGCTATCTACTCGCTTCGGCCTCCCAGAAAGCTGTGATGACTGGTGTGAACCCCTGCACCCGCCCTCCCCACCCCTCTTGGGACCCCCCCATGAGGCCTGCTCCCTTCTGTTGACCCGGGACCCCATAGAGGCCTACCAGAGTCAGGCACTGAACCCTCGCCTGGGGGAGAGCCTGATGCAGGGGCAAGTTTCCACTGGGGTGCCCACCGCTCCACCCGCCTTGTTCCCAGGGTGTAAACACTCTCTTCTCCCAGGAGTCAGCAAGGGGAAAGGGAAGGCCTGATTCTCAAACCATCAGGGGCTTGGGGATTGTGGGTCAACTCATGCCTGTCTCCTCAGCATTCAGGGAGTTCGAGATGGAAAGATGGCTGTAGCCCGGGAGCTCAAGACCAGGTTGGACACCATAGCAACCCCCCACCTCAACCTCAAGCAAAACCCAGAAAACATTGGGTGAGAGCTGGCCTCGGCGGAAGGATCAACTCTGGGTCAGAGTTCAAGGGCAGGCACAAAGATCAGGATGTTTAACAAATGGAAAGCCTGTGATCCCAGCAGTTTGGGAGGACCAGGCCAAGAGGATGGCCAGATTTGGGCAGTTTGAGAGCAACCTAGGCAATCTAATGAGGAAGGAAAAGAAAGAAAGAAAGAAAGAAAGAAAGAAAGAAAGAAAGAAAGAAAGAAAGAAAGAAAGAAAGAAAGAAAGAAAGAAATACATTCTTCTGTAAACCTTCTGCCCTCAGTCTTTCCTCCACCATCCCCACACATATGAGGGTCCCCCAACCTTGGCTTCTTCCAGCACCAACCCCCCACAATGAGTGCTCCTGCTTTGGTGCATGAGTTCTCCACTACCTGACTGGGTTACTGCCGGCTGTCAACTCTGATGGGAGAAATGTGCCCCAGGCAGGCTGACTCTCCAAATCGGCAAAGAGGACTTTCTGCCAAGAAAGGCCAGGGACACATCCATCACCCGGGTACATTTCTTTTTCCCCAATCCCATTTTCCAGGCTCTAACGTCAGTCAACCTGTGAACACACCAGGTACAGTTGAGAATCTGTGTACAATTCTGATGTTTTTGGAGACAGGGTCTGGCTCTGTTGCCCAGTCTGGGACCCTTGGACATGACTGTCCTTCCCTGCTACCCTTGAAATCGTGGTCCCTGGTGATCCTCTCACTTCAGCCTCCGGGGTGGCTGGGTCTACGGGCACCTCAAACCCTGACATCCTGTTTGGAGGGGTGCAGAGATGGTGTCTTCTTCCGTGGCCCAGGCTAGCCAGGGGCTCCTGGGATCCAGTGATACTCCTGCTTCAGCCTCCCAGATTCCTGGAATTCCAGGTATGGGCTGCCAAGTCAGGCCTTCTGGTTTGTTATCAATGAAGAATCGAGGTTGGGCTCGGGGGGTCAGCCTCATCATCCCAGTGCTTTGGGAGGCTGAGGTCTGTGGCCGGCCTGCACCCGTGGGCTGAGACCCCCCCAGGAACCTTGGTGAACCTCATCTCTACACTCCATCCAAATGAGCTGGACGTGGTGGCATGTGCCTGTCATCTTGTCTCCTCAGAAGGCTGGGGAAAGGTTTGCCAGAGCCCATCAGGCCTATGCTGCGGTGGTAGGGATTGAGCCACCGCCCTTCAGACTGGGCAACTGAAAGAAAAAAAGAACAAAGGAAAAAAATGAACTTTCATTTGTGTAAGCAGTTGGGACCATCGTGAACAGACAGAGATCATTTAGAAACAGGCCCCAGCCTTGGGCCTAGAGTTCCTGAAAGACAGTGGATTGGCAGACAATCAGGTTGTGGCTCTGGGAGGCCGAGGTGGGTGACTCCTGGAGCACGGAATTTCGATACCAGCCTGGCCCATGTAGTGAGACCTCATTGTTCCCCTGAACACAAACACTGAAATCACTTGTGGCAATGACTGCAGGCCTGGCTACAAGGAAAGCTGTGGCTTTCATCCTGGAGCATTCCTTAATGTTGCTTCCACTGACAGAATGTGCAAGTCCAGGCTGGGGACCATGGCTCACAACCATCAGCCCCGTGGCTTGCGAGGCTGAGGTGGCAGTCTGCCTGAGCCCAGGGGTCAGAGTGCAGCATGAGTGAATGGCCAAACCTTGTCTCAGGGAGAGGTCCCCAAAATAGAGTCAGGTGTGGTCTACCTCAGAGTCCTGGCTGCTCAGGGGAGAGGAAGGAGGACTACCTTAACCCCTCAGGTGTAGGCCCCGGGAGACACAATCGTGCTGCTGCTCCCCAGCCTCCCACTTGGAGGAGGAGACTCCGTCGACAAAAAAGACGCCTCCCACTTGCGTCACGACCAGCGTCCATGGCTCCTCAGGGATAGGTCCACGTGGGAGAGGGACGATGGAGAGATCGGGAGTGTAAGGGGCCCTCCCCCTGCCCTAAGGTGGTAGACAGGGAGACCTGAACCTGGTCTGGACGTGGCATTGACGGACCACCTGGTTGGCTCTGTGCCCTATGGCCGCCAACCGCAGGACTGTCTGTTCCGTGAGCTCACACGTCTTTGAGGTGGGGCACGAGTGTGGAGGGTGAACACAGGTCTTCTGGGGTGCGTCGCCAAAGGAGCGGGGGCGGACATTGCCTGTGCTCACCTTTGAAGCCTAACATGAATGACAGGCCAGAAAGTGCATTTCCTTCTCCCATCTCTGAGGGTGACACTTCACGCTGGGTGGAAGAGGTGTTGTTGTTGGTGGTGGTGGTGATTATTATTATTTGAAGTTGGAATCCTGATCTGTCCCCCAGGCTGTGGTGCAGGGACACACTCACAGTCACCACAGACTAAATCTGCCAGGTTCAGGTGATCCTCCAGCCTCGAACACCAGAGTGGCTGGAGCCCCAGGCAAGCGCCACCACAAATGGCTTATATTTGGATTTATTTTTGATGGCCAAGATGAGTTCTTATTCCATGTCCCAGGCTGGTGTCGAAGCTACAGACTCAGGACGTCCATCTACCTGGGCCTCTGAAGGGCCAGGATGCCAGGCTGAGCCCCTGACCCTGGCCTATGGTTGTGGTGGTGGTGGTAGTTGGTAAAATTATTCCGAGTCTGAGTCCCACTCTGTCATACAGGTTGGAGCACAGGAGCCCACTCTTGGCCACTGCAGCTTCCAACAGCTGGGCTCCTGCGATCCTCCCGCCATGGCCTGTCGAGTTCCCAGTATGACAGGTGTGCACCCCATGCTTGGCTCCTTTTTTGGCTTTTTGTAGAGACAAGGCCTCACCAAGGTGCCCGGGCTGGTCTCGAACATGGGGGCTCAGGCCATCCTCTCAGGTCGATCTCCCAGAGTGCTGTGATGACAGTTGTGAGCCCCTAGGCCTTTCCTCCACAACCCACTCTGGGCCCCACCATGAGCCCCACTTCCTTCTAACAACCCAGGACCCTAGAGTGTGCAGCCGAAGTCACCAGCAGAGCCCTCCCCAGTGGAACACCTGCCACTGGGGCATGTCTCTGCTGGGGTGCCCACTTCTCCACCCCCCTTCGTTTCCAGGGGCTGCCTCAGGAAAAGGGAGGGCATGACTCTCAAAACTTTGGGGGGGCAGGAACCGAATGACCACGCACACCTGTGTCCTCAGCACTTGGGGAGGCCGAGACGGGAAGATGGCCGGAGCAAGGAATCTTGAGACCAGGCTGGACACCATAGCAAGCCCCCTCCTTGACCCCAAGAAAAACGAAGAAAGCCTTGGGTAAGGACAGGCTTCAGCTGGGGTCACCTCCTACCCGGAATTCAAGACCAGGCAGGAAGATCAGGATGTCCACCACATGGAAAGCCTGTGATTGCTGCAGTTTGGGATGCTCAGGTTTAGAGGATAGCCCGAGTTGGTCAGTTTGAGAATAGCCTGGGCAATCTAGTGAGGAAAGAAAAGAAAAGTTTTAAAAGAAAGAAAGAAAAAAGATATCTATTCTTCTGCCACCTTTCTGCCCTCAGTCTTTCCACCCCCACCCACACCACATGTGAGGGTCCCCCAAGCTCGGCACCTTCGAGTCCCAACCAACTCCACAATGGCTGCCCCCACTTTGGTGTGGGAGATCCTGAGGATAACTCTTTGGGTTCCAGCTGGCTCTCCTTTCGGAGGTGAGAGATGTGCCCCAGGCAGGCCAACCCTCTGACATGGCAATGAGGACCTTCCGATAAGAAAGGCCAGGGACATATCCCTCATCCAGGGATATTTCTTCCCCCTTAATCCTATTTTTTCTGGCTGTAAACCCAGTCGCCCTGTGAACACACCACGAGCAGTTGAGAATCTGTGTATGATTCTGATGCTTTTGGAGACAAGGTCTGGCTCTGTGGCCCAGACTGTGGCCTGGGGACACGACTGTCATTCGCTGCTAGACTTGAAATCATGGACTTTGGCAAGCCTCCCACCTCAGCCTCCGGGACAATGGACATCTCGACCCCAGACACCCTGTTTCGATGGGTGAGGAGAGGGGTGTCTCTGCGTGGCCCTGGGCTCCAGCCATCCTCCTGCCTTGTCCTCCCAGAACACTGGGATTCCATTCGTGGTTCATCATAACAGACCTTCTGGTTCGTTTTTGATGAAGGATTGAGGCCAGGCTCGGGGGCTCAGCCTTATTATCCAGGCGCTTGTGGAGGCTGAGGCCAGCGACGGTCCCAAAACCATGGGCCGAGACTAGCCCAGGTATATCAGCGAGACCTCATCTCTACACTCCATCTCAAATGAGCCATTGTGGTGGCACGTGCCTGTTGTTCTGGCTCCTCAGATTGCCAGGAAAATGCTCCCCAAAGCTTGGCATCCATTTGTGTATGGAGTTGGGATCATCGTGAACAGAAAGATTATTTGGAAGGACACCCCGCCTTGGGTCTAGAGTTCCCGAAAGACAGTGGATCAACAGACAATTGGGCTGTGGCTTTGGGAGGCCGAGGCAGGGGACCGCTGGAGCCCAGAAGTTCGAGACCAGCCTGGGCCACATAGCGAGACCTTGTTGCTCCCTAGAATGCAAACACTGGAGTCATGTGTAGTGCCGTCCACGGTACAGGTTACACATGATGCAGTGACCTCTGTTCGGGGTGTTCCTTTGCATTGCTCCTGCCGACAAAACGTGCAAGTACAGGACAGGCACAGTGGCTCACAGCCATCAACCCCATGCCTGGGAAGGACAAGGCTGGTGGCTGCCTGAGCCCAGGGGTCAGAGACCAGCCTGGGTGATGTGGTCAGACCTCATCTCGGTGAGAGATTCCCAAAATCTAGTCCGTCATGGTGGAATCCAGAGTCCCGGTTGATCACTCTGTGCCCAAGGGTTGCCTTAGCTTGGGGCCGTCTGTTCCGTGAGCTCACACACGTTTTTGCTGTGGAACATGAGTGTTGAGGGTGGAGGCAGGCCTTCTGGGGTGCGTGGTTGAAGTTTCAGGACAGATGTGCCCGGTGGCCCCATTTGCAACTTCCCACGAACTTCAGGACAGAAAGTGTCTTTTACTCTCCCATCCTTGAGGGTGAATCCTCTTGTGGGTAGCATGGTTAGTGGTGGTGGTGATCATTATTATTATTAGAGTCAGAATCCCACTCTGTCACCCAGGGCAGAGTGTAGGAGCATGCTCATGGCCACAGCAGACACCACCTGCCATGCTCAGGCAATCCTCCTGCATCAACCTCCTGAGTGACTGGAACCACAGGCCTGTGCCACCACACCCGGTTACTCTTTGGATTTATTTTTGAGGGCAGAGATGAGGTCTCTTCCTGTGTCCTGGGCTGGTGTCAAACCTGCAGGCTCAGGCCATCCACACTCCTGGATGTCCGAAGAGTCGTGATGCCAAGCTGAGCCCCTGAGCCCAGCCTGTTGTTGTGGTGGAGCTGTTTGTTGTTATTATTATTCTTAGTCAGAGTTACACTCTGTCGCACAGGCCAGAGAGCAGGGCCCTGCTCTCAGACACCGTAGTCTCCACCGACTGGGTTCTGGCCATCCTGCTGCCGCGGCATCACAAATAGCTGCATAGACATGCATGTGCCACGGTCATCTAATTTTTTAGCTTCTTGTAGAGACCCTGTTGTAGGGGAGTGTCTCTGCCAGGGTGCTCACCATGGCACCTGCCTCATTCCCCAGGGTGGTAGCAACGCTCCTTCCAGTGACTGCTGCAGGGAAAGGGAGGGTGTGAATCTCAAACCTTGGGGGTGTAGGGGATGGCCGGGTGACCTATGCCTGACTCCTCGGCACTCAGAGAGGCCAAGACTTGAAGATGTCAGGAAACTGGGAACTCGAGTCCACACTGGACACCATAGCAATGACCCACCTCCACACCAAGCATATCCTAGAAAACCTTCGGTGAGGGCAGGCCATGGTGGGAGGATCACCTCCAGTTCAGAGTTCAAGACCAGGCAGGAAGCCCAGGATAGCGACCAAGTGGAAAGCCTGTGATAGCAGCAGTTTAAGAGACCCACACAGAGAGGATGGCCTGAGTTTGGTGGTTTGAGAGCAGCCTGGGCAACTTAGTGAGGAAAGGAAAGAAAGAAAGAAAGAAAGAAAGAAAGAAAGAAAGAAAGAAAGAAAGAAAGAAAGAAAGAAAGAAAGAAAGAAAGAAATCCATTCTCCTGCAGTCATTCTGGCCCAAGTTTTCCCCCCACCCCTCCAACATGTTTGAGTGTCCCAGGCTCAGTGCCTTCCAGCCATAACCCCCCACAATGACTGCCATCACTTTGGTATGGGTGTTCCCGAGGCTCCTTGACTGGGTTCCTGCTGGCACTCCTCTCTGAGTGGAGAAATGTGCTGCAGGCAGACCAATCTTCTGACTTAACAATGAGGACCTTCCGCCCTGAAAGGACAGGGACACATCCCTCACACCAGGACATTTCTTCGCCCCAATCACATTTTTCCTGGCTCTAAAGCCAGTCGTCCTGTGAACACACCATGCAATGTTGAGTATCTGTGTACAATTCTGATGTTTTTGGAAACAGGGTCTCACCCTGTGGCCCAGGCTGGGGCCCGGGGACATGATCATCGTTCACCACAATCTCAAAATCACGGACTCTGGTGGTCCTCCCGTGTATGTCACCAGAATGGCTAGGACGACGGGCACCTCAACCCCAGACCACCTGTTTGGATGGGTGCAGAAACAGGGTCTCCCTGCATGCCCCGGGCTGGACTTGGGATTCTGGGCTCCAACCATCCTTCTGCTGCAGTCTCCCAGAGTGCTGGGATTCCAGTCATGGTCTGACACACCAGGTCTTCTGGTTCTTTTTGATGAAGAATGAAAGCCAGGCTTGGGAACTCAGTCTCATCATCCCAGTGCCTTGGGAGGGCAAGGCCAACTGCTGGCACAAGCCCATGGGCCAAATCACCCCTGGTCAACCCTCCATCCCAAATAAGCCGGGCATGGTGGCACATGCCTGTCATACTGGCTCCTTGGAAGGCTGGGGAAAGGCTCGCCAAAGCCCGGCCTGCCGAGGCACCAGTGGCCAGGAGCGAGTCCCCTTCCTCCAGCCTAGGCAACGGAGTGAGACTCCAACTCAAAGAAAAAAAGGAAAAAAAGAAGGGCATCCATTTGTATACGGAGTTGGGATCATTGTGAGCAGAGAGAGATCATTTGGGAAGGAGTCACCTGCCTTGGGCCTAGAGTTCCTGAAAGACGGTAGATAAGCAGAAACGGACTGTGGTTTTTGGAGGCTGAAGTGGGAGACCCCAGGAGTTCAAGACCAGCCTGGACCATGTAGCAAGACCTCGTTGCTCACTGGAAAGCAAACGCTGGACTCATGCGTGGTGGCACCCGTGGTCCCGGCTACCCGGGATGTGGTGGACTCTGTCATGTGGTGATCTATGGGGGGCCAGCCCCCACAGAGATATTTAGGGTGTCCTTTGGAAGATGGGGCAGCTTCAGCGATTATTTTGGAAAGATAAAAAGAAAGAGAAGAGGGGAGAAAGAAAGAGACTGGACTCCTTCACAAGTGACCAGAAGTCGTTTAATGGGTGTAATCTCAAGGCTTTTATCCCCAAACTCTGCAAAGTCATCATCACAGGAAACAAAGGTAGCATGTGCCTTTCACATGAACAGGTCCAGGTGCACAAAGGATACCCCCCCACTCTCAAGCAAATGTTCTTTTATAGTAAGGAAGAACATGAGGAAGAACAAACACAAATTGTCTTTTTGTATCTTATGCTACCTTAATGTTCCCCAAGCCAGTTTCTTATGTGCCCTTAATTGTATTACAACTATATCATCTTGAATTAACATTACTCAATGTCTAAACCCAAAACCACCATAGTGAATTATTAAACAATTGCTACTATGGTTACACTCCCTTAGTACCAGCTGGCCTAATTCAAACTTCACTAGCCCCCTAAATCAAACTGAACTAACTATACTTCTATGATAAAATGGTTACTTAAATTTTCTTAATCTATATAAACTATTTTCTAAAACCTATATCTATAAATTTCTAAAGGTCGCGTCAAGAGAAACTGTGACCTGTACTAAGGCTCCTCAATGTGACTCAAAGTCAAACTTAAATTGTGATAAAGCAAAAGACCATAAGTCGTGGGGAATGCGAACAATAGACTCCTAAGTTAGCTGTGTTTGTTCCGGTCTCAGAGTTTTCTGTTAGAGCCAGCTGGAGCTTTTCTTGGTAGTTTGTACTAAATGGAAAAGGAGGGAGAGAATGGGTCAACAGCTCCCAAACACGTCCTAGCGGTCTTAGGGTCTACAGCCCTTCCTGATCCCTAAAGCTCAGTGGGCCTCCGTGGCTGGCTCCCAACAGTGATCTTCTGTTTCGCTCCCACTGTCAGTTTGTGTGACTTCAGACCAAGCACTTTGGCTCATGGCCGTCAGCCCTACACCTTGGTAGGCTGAGGTGGGAGGCTGCCTGAGCCCAAGAGTCAGAGACCAGCCTAGACAACCTGGTCAGACCCTGTCTCAGTGAGAGGTACCCAAAATCGAGTCATGTGTGGTAGTCCCCAGAGTCCTGGCAGCTCAGGGCCTGAGGCAGGAGGAGCACCTTAACCCCACAGGTTGAGGGCCTGGGAGCCAGGATCATGCCTCTGTGCCCCAACCCAGCTGATGGAGACTCTAGCAACAAAAAAGATGCCTCCACAATGTGCACTCACGTCTTCCCAGGGAAAGGTCCGCGTGGGGTGGGGACAATGGAGTGAATGAGAGAGGAAGGGCCCTCCCCCTACCCGAAGCCAGGAGACAGGGCAACCAGAAGTTGGGCTGGCTATGACATTGCCTGACCGTCTTGATCAATGTGTGCATGACAGTTGCCCTAGCTCAGGCCCATCTCTTCCATGAGCTCACACACATCTTTGCCATGGGGCATGAGTGTGGAGGGTGGTGGCAGGCCTTCTGGGGCACGTGGCGGAATGGGCAGGACGGACTTATCTGGTGTCCAAATTTGAAACCTCCCATGAACTTCAGGCCAGAAAGTGCCTTTTCCTCTCCCATCCCTGAGGGTGACTCCTCGCACTGGGTGTCAGGGGTGGTGGTGGTGGTGGTGGTGGTGGTGGTGGTGATTATTATTTAGAGTCAGAATCCTGCTCTGTCGCCCAGGCAGGAGCACAGGAGCAAGCTCACGGACACACCAGACTCCAACTCCTGAGCTCAGGCGATACTACTGCCTTATCCCCCCTGTGTACCACAGACCTGTGCCACCAAGCCTGGCTAATATTTAAATTTATTTTTGAAGGCCGAGATTAGGTCTCATCACCTATACCAGGATGGTGTGGAACCTGCAGACTCAGGCCATCCACTCACCAGGATCTCTGAAGTGCCAAGATGCCAGGCTGAGACCCTGATCTTGGTGTGTGGTTGTGGTGGTGGTGGTTGTTGGTATTATTATTCTGAGTCAGAGTCCCACTCATTCTTCCAGGTCAGAGCACAGGGGCCTGCTCTTGGCCACCATAGGCTCCACTGACAGGACTCTGGCTATCCTCTGACTGAGGTCTTCCAAGTGACTGGTATGACAGGTGTGAGCAACCATGCTCAGCTCACTTTTTGGGGCTTCTTGTAGAGACGATGCTCTCCAAGGGGCCCGGGTTGGTCTTGAACCTGAAGGCTGGGCCATCTTCTTAACTTGGCCTCCCAGAACACTGGGATGAGAGGAGTGAGTCCCAGCGCCCATCCTCTGCACCCTTATTGTGCCCCACCCTGAGGCCCACTCTCTTTTATGATGCAGGACTGGAGAGAGTGCAGCCAGAGTAACCAGCTGAGCCCTCCCCAGGGAGAGTGCCAGACACAGGGGCATGTCTCTGCCTGCGCACCCACCCTTCCACTCTCCTCATTCCCCAGGATCGACTGGCACATTCCTCCCAGGGGCTACCTCGGGAAAAGGAAGGGCATAACTATCAAACATTTGCATAAGTGGGGATTACCGGGTGACTCACGCCTGTCTCCTTAGCACTCAGAGAGGACGAGAGGGGCATATTAACAGAGTTCAGGAGCTCATAACAAGGGTGGACACCATAGCAAGCCCCCACCTGGACCCCTAGCAAAACACAGAAAACCTTGGGTGAGGGTAGGCCTCATGGGAGGATTGCCTCTGACCCAGAGTTCAAGACCAGGCAGGAAGACCAGGATGTGGACAAAGGGAAAGCCTGTGATTGGAGCTGCTTGGGAGGCCCAGGCCGACAG
>NW_007260773.1:14458-15824 GCF_000164805.1 Carlito syrichta
GAAAGAAAGAAACCCATTCTTTTACAAACATATTGCCCCAGACTTTCTCCCTCAACCTCCCCACATGTGAGGGTCCTCCAGCTCGGCACCTTCCAGCCCAACTCAGACCAATGCCTGCCCCCACTTTTGTGCGGGAGTTCCCAAGGCTATCTGTCCACATTCCTGCCAGCTCGCTTCTCTGAGGTGAGAAATATGCCACAGGTAGCCTGACCTGCTGACTCGGCAATGAGGACCTTCCTCCAAGAAAACCAGGGACACATCTCTAACCTGGGACCATTCTTACCCCCAAGCCCATTTTTCCTGGCTCAAAAGCCAGTCGCCCTGTGAACACAGCATGAACAGTTGAGAAACTGTGTATGATTCTGATGTTTTTGGAGACAGGGTCTGTTTCTGTGGCCCAGGCTGGGGTCCAGGTACATGACCATCGGTCCTTGCCCTTGTCAAAATCGTGGGCTTCAGCAATCAACCCGCCTCAGTCTTTGGAGTGGCCAGTATGACAGGCACCTTGATGCCAGATCTCCTGTTTGGGTGGGTGCAGAGACAGGGTCTCCCTGCATGGCTTGGGCTGGCCTTGGGCTCCTGGGCTCCAGTCATCCTCTCACTTTGGGCTCCCAGAGCACTGGGATTCCAGGAAAGAACCACTGTGCCAAGTCTTCTGGTTCATTTTTGATGAAGGATCGAAGCCGGGTTCGAGGTTTAGCCTCATATTTCCAACACTTTGGGAGATGGAGGCCAGTGGCCAGCCCCAGTCCTTGGGCCGAGGCCCACCCGAGCAACGTGGCAAGACCTCATCTCTACCCTCCATCCCAAATGAGCTGGCTGTGGTGGCATGTGCCTGTCATTGTAGCTCAATGGAAGTCCGGGGAAAGGCTTTGCAGGGCATGGTGGGGTGATGCTGCTGTGGCTGGGAGCGAGCCACCACCCTCCAGCTTGGGTGAAGAATTGAGACTCTGACTCAAAGAAAAAAAGGAAAAAAGGAAAAAAAAGTAGAGCATCCATTTTTGTATAGAGTTGGCCTCATCGTGAACAGATAGAGATCATTTGGGAAGGATGCCCCAGACTTGGGCATAGATTTTCTGAAAGAAGGTGGATTGGCAGACAATCAGGCTGTGACTTTGGGAATTCGAGGCAGTGGTCCACTGAAGCCTGGGGATTCAAGACCAGTCTGAGCCATGTAGTGAGACCTCATCACTCCGGGAATGTTAACACAGTAGTGGTGCATGGTAGTGACTGTGGCCCCGGCTACATGGGATGCGGTGGCATTCGTCCTGGGGCATTTTTTTGCATCATGCCCACAGACAGAACGTGCGAGACCTGGCTGGGCACCTTTGCTAATGGCCGTCAGACCCACGCCCTATGAGGCCAA
>NW_007260774.1:0-8454 GCF_000164805.1 Carlito syrichta
TAGAAAATAGGTTTAAGTATAATCGTAGTTGTATTTTTAGTATGATTTAGATACAGTAGAAAATAAGTTTAAATAAATTTATAGTTTCATAATAATAAAAATTCATTTTAGTAATGACAAAGATGAAAGGAAATTAAATAAAGATAAGTTCATAAGATATAGTATAAGGTTAAGTTTAGCATGGTGTTGGGTTTAATCATTAAGTGAATAATTATATAAAAGGAATTAAGTTTATATATGATTAGATTTATAAAATTTATATGTCATGGTAAGGTTTTATATTTTATGAATAAGTTTTTAGATCAGTTATAGGGCATTATGTTGAATCATATTAGGTTAATAGTACAAATAAACATTAAGCCATTTAAATAAATTTATAGATTGTAGTATAATGTTAAGTTGATAATATTAATCGTTAAAGCTATTAGGAGTTATTAAACTAGGATTTAACTTAGAAAAATTTTGTATTAATCAGAGTTTAGAACAAGAAATACAGCATGAATGGTGTAGAGCAAGTACAGCATAAATGATTTATTGAACATTATGGGAAACGGTTTGTAAAATCATTGTTAAAAATCATGCACCTGCTATTTCAATATAAGTTTTGTGAAGCATGTCATGCATCATAAAATTGAATTGTTTTCTTGGAACTCGTTAATCTTGTGATGGTCTTGTGAGACATAGTTTGTAAAGCACAATACACACCATGGAATTTGTATACCCCCAGCAAGTAATTATCACACTGATAGAGAGTATAGAAAATAGTATATAAGTTAGAAGGAGTTTGAATAAAATTTGGACTCAGTCCTGATCAGACTGATCCCAGAAGAACTGCCTCCGAGTGGTTTCTTCTCACCGTCCAGATTCTCCAGTGTGGGTCCAACCCCCCTCATAGATCGGTGCCGGTCACCAACAGCTTTGGTGCCCAAACCCAGGGACCTGACTCCGGTAATTGTATATATATATGTTCCCCGTTTGTTCATTCATCTCGTTTCAGGACGGACCTTGCCTTAGGGTGCTGCAGGCCCCCCGGAGTGCGCGGGTGGATAGGCAAGGAGATTGGTTGTATAGTTTCGCCGAAGGACTGCATGACTCGTTATCGCCATAAAAGAGTGATTCAGTTTTTGTAGAGATATTACTGTATATTGTGTATATTGCTGTTTTTACAGCTATGGGGAACTGCATCTCCAAAGAGAGATGAGCCTATATTCGAATCATGTGTAAAGCATTAAAACATAAAGGTGTAAAGGTAAGTAGAGATAAAATGAATTCTTTTTTAGATTTTGTACAGAATGTTAATCCATGGTTTCCTGATCAAGGTACTTTAGAATTAGAAACTTGGGATGAGGTAGGTAAAAATATGAAAAAATGGTATGATAATCACGGTGCAACTCAGATGCCACAAGATTCTTATTCCCTATGGAACATCTTACGGGAAGTATTGGTAATTAATCCTAATTATGGTTCTTTTCCCAAGAGTGATTCGAAATCCGAGGAGGATGAGACAGCTAAAGGAGATAATTCTGGAGACCACTTATCTCCTGGGGATGAGGCGGAACTAAATGAGGAAGCGGCTAAGTATAATAATCCAGATTGGCCAGATTTTTCTTTCCCTGTGGTTTCTAAAAATAGAGCTATGCTACCATTTAGTGGCCAAAGGGTAGAATTACCAAAGAAATACTTGCCGGGAATCCAAGGTACTATACAGAAAGCTTTGGAATCAGAAGATTCTCTCCATTGCTTTCCTGTTGATATAGAATTTGAACCCCCTAAATGGGAATCCATACCTATGAAATTATTAAAGATTTGAAAGCTGTTTGTCATGATTATGGCCCAACAGCGCCATACACGCTGGCTTTTTTAGATGGGCTGCGTGCTTGGTGGATGACTCCTTATGATTGGTTTCAGGTGGCTAAAGGGTGTTTGACAGGAGGACAGTTTGTTCTGTGGAACATGGAATATGAAGAGGAGTTAAAAAGAAAGTTGTAGAACAAAATCTTATTAAAAGAAATCCAGAAAGAGGTAATGTCACCAAGGAAATGTATATGGGAAAAGGTGACTATTATACTACACAAGCTCAAGCAAATTTACATACAGATGTACTTACAGCTGCAAGTGATTTAAGTATTATAGCTTGGAAAAGGTTACCTTCTCCCGATCATACAATGCCTGGCATTACCACAGTAAACAAAGATCAGATGAGCCATATGAGGAATTCATTGCTGGTTAACTGAAGCAATAGGAAAATTGGCCATAAATAAAGCAGCTGAAGATCTTATTATTAAACAATTGGCTTTTGAAAATGCTTCTCCCCCTTGCCAAGCCTTGATAAAACCTATCAGGAAAACCGGAGACTTATCAGACTTTATTAAAGCATGTGCTGAATTAACTCCTACATATCTACAAGGCGTGGCAATGGCTGCAGCTTTTCAAGGACAATCTATGACACAGGAAATACAGAGACGACAAGGGCAGAATAATGCTTGTTTTAAGAGTGGCCAAATTGGACATTATTCTAAACAATGTTCTTCCAAAAATGATTCATCATACAAAAATAGGAATTATAATAACAATGGTGATAAAAGACCTGCTGCTCCTTGTCAACGTTGTGCTAAGGGTTTTCATTGGACTAGAGATTGTAAATCTAAATTTCATAAGGATGGTACTATATTATCCCTGCCAAATCAAGTTCAGCAGTAGGGAAACTTCCAGAGGGGCCAGTCCCAGGCCCCACAAAGAATGGGGACAAATTTTGTCAGCCACAACTAGAATTCTATCAGCCCATTAACATCAGGGAATCTAATGAGGCAGAACACGTTCCTTCAAGGAACACAATCAATGGGCTCTTCCGTGCAACCCCAGGCAGCGCAGGATTGGACCTCAGTGCCTCCACCTCAACAATATTAACATCTGACTCTCCTACTACTAAGATCCCCACAGGAGTTTACGGCCCACTTCCTGAGGGAACGGTAGGATTAGTTATAGGGCGTAGTTCTTCCTCACTTAAAGGAGTTTCTTTAGTTCCAGGAGTAATTGATTCAGATTTCACTAGGGAAATTCAAATCCTTGTTCAGCCTCCCACTAAAACAATTATGAATCATGCTGGACAACAAATTGCTCAAATATTATTATTAACTTATTTTAATGTAGGTACCTCAGTTACTAATAAGAAGAGAGGAGATAAAGGATTTGGATCCAGTGGCATGGCATTTTGGGTAAAATAAGTTAAAAGGTCTAGACCTACTAAAATTATTCAAATTCAAGGTAGACAGATTGAAGGACTTGTGGATACTGGCGTGGACGTTTCCTGCATTGCTGGGAAAGATTGGCCTCAACACTGGCCAATACAACAAACTGCCTCTGATTTGGTTGAATTGGGAACAGCTCAAAATGTTGCCAGGAGTTCACAAGTACTTCCCTGGACTGACTTAGAGTCTTCTGGGACATTTCAACCGTACGTCATAACTTCTCTCCCTTTTACTTTATGGGGAAGAGATATTATGGAACAAATGGGAGTTCTCTTCATTAGCAAAGGCTCCTTTGCTAGTGCTCAGATGATTCAAATGGGTTTTCATCCGGATAAAAGTTTACGGAAGGACTTACAGGGCATTAAGGAACCTATTACTGTTACATCTAATACTTCTAGACAAGGACTAGCACAAAATTTATAATGCAGGGAACTGTTGCAACAGCTGACCCCATAACTTGGAAAAATGATCTACCAGTATGGGTAGAACAGTGGCCTTTAACTACAGAAAAATTGTCAGCAATTCAGGAAATCGTAGAGCAACAACTTAAGGCAGGTCATCTAGAGCCTTCTAATAGTCCATGGAATTCTCCAGTATTTGCCATCAAAAAGAAATCAGGAAAATGGAGAATGTTACATGATCTTAGAAAAATTAATGACACCATGGAAACTATGGGCACTTTACAACCAGGTTTGCCATCTCCCGTAGCGGTGCCTGATAAATACCATATTATTATTATAGACCTTCAAGATTGTTTTTTTACTATTCCTTTAGCTCCACAGGATAAACAGAGATTCGCATTTAGTATTCCATCTCCAAATTTGAATAGGCCTCATCAGAGATTTCAGTGGACAGTCTTACCTCAAGGTATGAAAAATAGTCCGACCTTATGTCAAAAATATGTAGATGCAGCCTTGCAGCACTTTAGACAGAATTACAAGGATATATATCTTCTTCATTATATGGATGATATATTAGTGGCTCATTCAGATAGAACATATCTGGAAACAGGATTGGCTATATTAATTCAGGATTTACAAAATTTTGGTCTCCAAGTGGCTCCTGAGAAAATTCAAACTCAGCCACCATTTAGCTATTTAGAAGACTTATTTTTTCAGATTATATTACACCTCAAAAGCTACAATTGGAGATAAGAAATTTAGAGACATTGAATGATTTTCAGAAGATACTCGGAGACATTAATTGGATAAGACCTTACCTAAAGATTTCTACTTATGAACTAAAACCTCTTTTTGATATATTAAGAGGAGATTCGAATCCCAGGTCTCCTAGGAATTTAACTCCAGAAGCTGCTAAAGCCCTAAAGTTAGTTCAGGATAAACTTGCTGACCAGAAAGTTAAGAGACTTGATTATTCACAACCTTGGTTATTAATAATATTATCAACTGAATATACACCTACTGGATGCTTATGGCAACAAGGACCATTAGAATGGATTCATTTACCTGTAACCGCCAAAAGAATTTTAATAGCGTATCCTGCTTATGCTGCTAAATTAATTAGAAAAGGAAGACTAAGAAGCAGAGAATTGTTTGGTTCTGATCCTAATGAAATCATTATACCTTATGCTAAAGAACAGTTAGACACTTTATTGGCTGAAGAACCTGAGTGGTCAATAGCATTATTAGGTTTTACAGCAACTATTTCATTTCATCTTCCTGCTAATCCTTTGCTACAATTCTTGAATAATAAAGCTTTAATTTTTCCTACTCAATGTTCCTCTCAACCATTGCCACCTCCAGCTAAGCTTGTTTTCACAGATGGATCTTCTTCAGGTACTGCAGTATATGTTATTGATAATCAACTATTTACATTTTTAGCGGAAGAAACCTCAGAGCAATGAGTGGAGTTACGTGCAGTAATTGCAGTTTTTAAAGCTTTAATATCTGATCCCTTTAACTTATATTATGATTCTAAATATATAGTAACTTTGTTTCCTCATATTGAAACAGCTCCCTTAACATTCAATTCCAGTATTTTCAGGTTACTGGAGGAATTACAGCTTTTAATTTGTCAAAGAAATATGCCTTTTTTTATTGGTCATGTTAGAGCTCATTCTTCTTTACCAGGTCCCATTCATGAAGGTAATTATATAGCTGACATTGGAACAAAAACAATTTATCCGTCATGGATGAAGCAATTGAAAGTCACAATTTACATCATCAAAATGCTTCTGCTTTACGCTTGCAATTTGATATTACTAGGGAAGTTGCTAGGAATATTGTTCGTAAGTGTGATGCCTGCCCTACCAGACTGCCTATGTTACAGACTGGAGTAAATCCCCGAGGCTTAAAACCAAATAGTCTATGGCAAATGGATGTTACTCATGTTAAATCATTTGGAAAAATGTCGTATGTTCATGTCTGTGTGGACACTTACTCACACGTGATATGGGCTACAGCTCGTCCTGGAGAAGCTTTTAAGCATGTGGAACAACACCTATTTGCCTGTTTTGCAGTAATGGGCATGCCTCATGCATTAAAGACAGACAATGCTCCAGCATATACTGGCAACGCCTTTCAGAAATTTTGTCAGACTTTTGCTATTAAGCATACTACTGGAATTTCCTATAATCCTCAAGGACAGGGTATAGTAGAAAGAGCTCATCAGACATTGAAGAATCAGATATTGAAATTGCAGGAAAATGAATACAAGTATGTTTCTCCTCCTCATATTTTATCTCATGCTTTATTTGTTATTAACTATTTAAATGTTGATTCTGAAGGAAAAACTGCTTTTCTTCGCCATGAAGGGAATGCGCAAGGGCATCCGTTGCCTCTGGTAAAATGGAAGGACTTATTAACTGGACAGTGGCGTGGACCTGATGTCTTGTTAACAGCAGGATGAGGTTTCGCATGTATTTTTCCTCAGAACGTTGACGCTCCAGTGTGGATCCCGGATCGTCTCATAAGGCTTCATGAGCCGCCCGCCACATCCTCACCCCAGATGGATGTTGCAGAGAGATCCGAGAGGATGAGAGATGCAGAGAGACCCGAGAGCATGAGAGACACTGCCCCCACCTCCACACCAATACCAGACTTACCCGATGTCTGATGATTCGTCTTCTATTACTGAAGAAAAATCCCCCAACTGGGGACAATTCAAAGCACTGGTCAAGGAGGCTCGGAAAATCTCAACAGCCTACGACCGACCTAGCGATCCAGCAATGATGTTTCTGGCTATGCTTGTGGTCATTACATTATAGGTACCTACTTGCACCACAGCTGCTATAAATAACTATTCATCTACAACATATAAATACTGAACATATGTTCCAGATCCACCTGTTTTACATCCTGTAACTTGGAATGAACCAGAAATTAAAGTTTTCACTAATAACAGTTATTTGATGGGAGGAGAAAGCTCTTATTTAATTACTATTACTTCTAAATCAGGATTTAATTATTCAAGTATAGCTGGAACTCCCCCCATTTGCTTTTCGTACAATTTTATTTATCCAGGTTACTTAAGGCTTAAATATAGAACACTGATAACAGATTCTCCCCCACCACCTGTGCCTAACAGTCATAGAGGTGTTTGGACATTGCAGTTTGTCCATCCCATGGATATTAATTATCCCGTAAACAGGTACATTTATGATAGAAACGCTGTCACCACCAATAAATCTTTATATTTAGACATCACAAAGGTTACACACTATTGGGACACAGTGAGTACTACAGAAGGCTTTCCAAAATGGAGACTATGTAATTTTGAACAACCTGTCTATTATAGATTGTTTGTGCCTGGTTCACCAATGCTTAAATATTTTTCTGATAAAATTTTTGATTGGACAGTTACCCGACCTAATGATGATTTTAGACATTTCTTTTATAGTAATAATTATAATCTATACACTTGGGACAAATCTTGTCCATTAATTCCCCCACCTACTCGTTTGGATAATTGGGATCATTATGGATGGATAGCTCCTGTTTTTTATTATGCTTCACCTTTTGGAAAACATCCACAGTCACTTCTGTACAAATTATTTGCAGCCACAGCACAAATAACTCTTTATTGACCCTTTTCAAAGTTTACAACTTCCTTACAAGCTTGTGTTGACTCTCCTTATGTTTTATTAATGGCTTATGCTTACTCTAATTATTCAGTAAAATTTGAATATGGTCATTTTAATATTACTTGTAAAAATTGCACCTTAGCTAATTGTACTTTGGGCAATCCTTATCAGGTTTTTATTCTTAAACATCCTGCTTATGTCTTCGTACCTGTTCATCTTCTGGAACCTTGGTATTCTTCTCCAGGTTATTATTTGCCAGAACAGACTACTGCTATGTTAAAAAGACAACGCAGTTTCGTAGCTGCCTTAATTTTAGGAATTTTTGCTTTAATAGCTATCATAGGATCTGTAGCAGCATCTGCCACTGCTTTGGCTCAAGAAGTTCACACAGCTAATCATGTGAATGATTTATCTCAAAATTTTAGCTTAGCTTTATTTACTCAAGAGCAGATAGAAAGGTATTATGGATAGGTTGAATGCTTTAGAATCAGCACTAGTATATATAGGAAACCAAATACAACACATTAAGGTTCAAATGTCTGTAGCTTGTCATGCTCAATTTAAATGGATTTGTGTTACACCTTTGCCATATGATGGTCAGAAGGTCAGTTGGACTGATGTTCAGAAA
This sequence comes from Carlito syrichta, assembly GCF_000164805.1. Taxonomy (NCBI): domain Eukaryota; kingdom Metazoa; phylum Chordata; class Mammalia; order Primates; family Tarsiidae; genus Carlito; species Carlito syrichta. The sequence goes on from NW_007260774.1 coordinate 7,919, forward strand.
CATATTATGGGAGTTTGGCAGTCTTCTAATTCTTCTTTAAACATTCAACAGTTGCATAGTCAGATTACTGCTGTTTCTTAGGCACATCTTTCCTCACTTTCAGTTTCTCAACTGGCTTCTAGATTTACTTCTTCCCTTTCTCAGTTTGTGGCTTCCAATTCTGTCTGGAATCTGATTTATAATTTCATTGCTATTGGTATAATTGTTCTTTTTCTGCTGTTTATCTTTCCAGTCATCATCCAACGTTTAAGGAAAGCAGTTCAACGTAACTCTGATAATATTCATTTGGCAGTTCTTACTAATAAAACAAAAAAATAATGTCATCTATCAGCTGGTCACTTATGTCATAAAGGCTAATATTTTGTGTCATCAGCTTACCATTCATTACTGTCTCTATGTCCCCTCAAGTCTTTGCGCTCTTGGTATTCAGTGACGGGTAAGATTCCAGCCACCTAGTATGAACCTAAGACAGGCAATCCCCACGGGGAAGGGGAATGGGCCAATGACGGGTAACAACTATGGTGAAGCGAGAACAA
>NW_007260775.1:0-8729 GCF_000164805.1 Carlito syrichta
CACCGCGAGGCAGGCAACCAGGGAGCCAGACCCTGACCCCGTCGTGCAGCGGGATGCGTCGACCTCGTGGTCGCGGACTGTGTCCACCGCAGGGCGGCTGGGTGCTGCGCTGCCTTCAGGGGAGCTGCGTGGCCGAAGCGCATGGCAGAGAGGCAGCCGGTGAAGCCGCGCGCTGCTGCCCACCGCATGTCGAGGTCCACGCCGGAGTTCTCTGCGGGCAAAGGAAGTGAGACACACCGTTAGGGCGCAGGGGTCAGGACAGGTACGCAGGAACACCCCGCAATGTACAGCAGTGACCAGCTCGAACTCATTCGGAATGCTTTGTCCTTCTGTGCTTGAGGAAAGTATCTGTGGCCTTGGTCAAGACAGGCAGGGTACTAAATTTGACCAATTCACGAAGGCTTCCCTGAATGCAGTCATGGGATACAAAAATTTTGCAACTTATATTCCAAATTATCATTACAATGCATTTCGGACAAGATATGTGGCCAATAATCCAGGTGGGTAAAGTCAAGAGGACCCACTTTGTTTCCTCCCTTTTGTAACGGTGATCTGTCCCTTTTCCATAAATCATGGTTTGTCTTTTCCATCCAGGCCCCTATCTTCAAATACCTTAAGCTTACAAACGTTTTTTACAACACCTAAGCAGAGCAGAGATTGATGCAGGAGTCCAGAAGTCAATTATGTCAGTCTCAGCGATGATTATGCCCTGCCTCTTCATTTGGCCAAAGGATATGACATTTGAACAAGGGGAGTTATTTGTAGACCATAAATGTTTAAATGTGTCAGGTAGAGAAGCATCGTCTACCAGCAGAGTGAACCATGCCAATCTGATAAGGATGCTTGACATGTGCTGACATACCCCCTCCCTAATTCCCCATGATTCATTTTTTTCACAACCAGAAAGACAGCTATCAAAAATTTACCAAATGACTTCCGTAGGCTGGACATTGTGCTAAGAGATTTACATGGGTTATACTTTAATCCCAAAAGAATAAAGTAATGAGTGTTTTTATTCCTATTTTATAGCTGAAAAGAATAATGTTCAAAAGTTAGTAACATGAGATTGCAGTAAACTAAGGTTGCTCAGGTGGAAGCACCAGAATTTAGGGTGCCTGTTTTATTCAACTTCTTTCTCAATAAGATATTCTTCCTTTTGCTCTGCTAATACCTTCGGGATGTGTTCATAATTGCCTACATGAAGAGACAGGTAAGTGGGAATCATTATTCTATTTCTTCTTTTTTGAATGCCCATACCTTACCATAGTGTGTGTGTGTGCATTCTTTCTATGAGTGTATTTTGTTGGCTTCATAACCAATTTGTAAGTTCACACTGAGAATCTCAGCTCTGGTTCATTCTGTTGGGATGATGTAGTTACACTCTCAGAGGACAATCTTAATGTCCTTTGAATTTGAGTTTTGGAGGGCCACTTCCCTTTGGTCTTCAATTCTTGACAATACACCATAATTACCACTAAATGATTTTGACAGGATTTGAATTATGTGCTAGACACTGTGAAAAAGAAAAGGCTATTGTTGTCATAAACATAAAAGGCAGCGAGGACCTGGAGCAGGATTTGATGGCTTGCCTGTTGCAGTTGGAGCTAACTAGTGACGCTTTGAATGGAGGCATCTAAAGGGCCTTTAACCACTCTGCAGCCAGCCTTGCCCAGTGCATCAGGTAAAGACTGCCTCTCTGGATTCTCTGGCTCTCTCACATCACACCTGGAAAGTGCCTTTTGGGCAGTCTGTGTTGCAGTCTCCTGTCACCCTATCCCTTAGCTCAGTGTCTGTCACATAGGATGCACACGATGCATGCTATAACAAAGAATAAATTTGTCACATCATCATGCAAGTTACCTTTCTGAATAGTCTGGCTATTGAAACCATTTTTAAAATGTGGCATTCTTGAAGTGTGATTTGATAGGTACAGAGGACCCACCTGGTCATAAAAGTTTGCCTACACTGGGTCAAGCTAAAAATGCACTTCCAAAGTTGACTGCCATCTTATGCCACTGAGTTTTATTAAGTACCAAGGTGATCAAATCCTATCTTGAGCACACTAACAAGTGAGAAGACCAGTAGTTTCACACTAGGCAAGAAGGGGACTGAAAATGTGGTTTGAGTGTGGCCATGAAGGTTTTGAGTAGAAGCTCAAATCACTCTCAATAAAACAAATTTAATCTTTTTTATCTTAAAAGATTTCTGTGTTAGGAAATCTTGAGAACACAATCACATTTCCAAAAAATTAGGACACAAACATTCTCCACTGTCTCAGGTATTAGGTATTGTCGCCCTTAAAATGTATTATGTAAATAATATATTCCAACATGTAGGATGGTTTCTGCTCTTGTGGGGAACAAGCATGTGCAACGCAAGGTCTGAAATGAAAAGGAAGAACCAAAGAACTAATAGCGGATGCAAGTGCTCTCTGCTACCCTCCATAAGTAGTGTTTCTAAAAGGCATTGGCAGTAAACACCAGAACACTCAGATGGAATATTTTTAAGATTCCTTGAGGCTCTCATTAGTAAGTAATCAAATATCAAGAAACAAGAGTAGTGTTTCATGGGCTTGTAGGAATCAATAAGGAGCATCAGAGAATATAAATATGTGGTTAAACCAACAAGAATATTGATTGTTTAAAACAACAGCAATAATAATGCCTTGCAGAAAATATAATCTATTAGAGCAAAATACATAACAATAGCAAGAAGGGTGGGAAAGAAAGTATAATGGAAATAAAATATTTTAAAGGCTTTTACATAGTTTGGGAAGAGTGTACTTTAAGTGGTATGTTATAAATAAAGGATGTATATTTGAATTTCATGAGTAATTGATTAAAAAATTATAGGGACATAACAACAACCATAAATTTAATACAAACGATTAACAGCCTAAAACTGGAAGCAATCCAACTGCCCATCAAAATGGAAATGAGTAAGCAAATGGAGGTATATTCATACAATAAAAAACTATGTAGGAATGAAAATGAATGAACTATCACTATCTATAACTAAATAGATTCATGTAAAACATGTTGATGATCGAAAGCCGCTAGATTGACTATGCATGCTTATTTTGGAGTTGATAAAACAGAGTGAACTCCCTTTACTCTGAATGAATGACAGAATAAGAAAATGACTACTAGACAGACAGACTTTTCCAGTCTGTCTTTCCAACAACTCAGGGCTGGAGGGCTCTGATTTTTCAGAGTCGGAATGAAGTGAATTAATCATTACTCCTCCCTTCTACCACCACACCAAATTATCCCTGGCACTCACAGCTAATACCTGAGGGAAAGTAAGGAGAAATTTGAGGCTCTAGGTCCTTTTAGCAAGCACTCCTGGCAGGTTTTTATTGGAAGACAAATCTTCAGTAAATTATGCCAACTCTTCGTGTAATGGCATGTGAGCAGTCTCTTAACAGCCTTTTCCATAACAAGACAACACTACTACTATGCAGGTTTGCTGCTCGTCAGTCAGTCATTCGCCTTATTCAAAATTGTGGCATCAACTTATGCAGGCTCCTCTGAACATGCCTAGCTCCCTCTCAGTGGGCCTGAGCTCTGGCCCTTCCAATTCTCTCTCTCTTTTCCATCAAGTCCTGTTATTGAATTACCTTACTCACATTTAGGATAAAAGTCCAATTGCAGCTCATTTTTTCTCCCTTTCCCAAGGTGCACATGCAGGAGAAAGGGTTTTGACAAATCTCTAATGGATTTTTCCTTATTATTGAGATGTAATTCACATACCATAAATTCCTCTTTTTAAAGTGTGCAACTTAGTGGGTTTTTATTATATTCACAAAGTTCTAAAGCCATGACCAGGATCTAATTGCAGAATCTTTTGTTCAAATGAAACTGGGTGTGCACATTAGCAATAACTCCCATCCCCACCTCTCCCCTGTCCCTGCAAACCGAAAATATTTTTTGTTTTTATGGATTTATATCTGGATATTTCATGTTTAAAAAAAAATCTGTTATGTGGTCTTTTCTGTTTGTCTTCTTGCACTTAGCATTATATTTTTTAGGTCCACCCATGGCGTAACATGTATCAATCCTTCATTACTTTTTATGGCAAAATAGTACTACATTGTATAGATATATAACATTTCCTTAATTGAAGGACATTTACGTTGTTCCCACTTTTTGGCTATTCTGAGTAATATTTATAAGTGTGCTTTTGTTGTTGTTGTGTGTGTGTGTGTGTGTATGTGTGTACCTATGTTTCCTGCTATCTTGTGTATACACATAAGAGTAGAATTACTGGATCATGTGATAAGCCTGCATTTAAGTTTTAACTTCCAAACTGTTTTCCACAATGGCAGCATCATTTTACATTCCCACCATCAATGCACAAGAGTTCCAATGTTTCTACATCCTTGATAACACTTGTTATATTGTCTGTCTTTTTTATTATAGCCATTCTGTTGAGTATGAAGTAATCATTGTGATTTTGATTGGCATTTCCTTGATGATTAATAATTTGAAGCCTTTTTGTGCTGGTCATTTCCATATCTTTGGAGAATGTCTATTTACATCCTACTCCATCACACCCGGGGCATGAACCATCCCTTTGTCCAGTCTGTATATATCCCACCCATTACCTTTGTCCACGCTGTATATAGACCTACCCATTAGTCACTTCTGGTTATCAAATCTACTGCCCTGGTATCCCAGTGCTTGTGTTCGAGGATCCTTTGTGACGTAGCACCAGAGCACACAATTGATAGTGAAAATTCTAATATGCCAAAGAGAAGCTGGAATATACTTTTCCTTAAAAGTGAAAAGGTGAAAGTTCTCGATTTGGAAAGGAATGGAAAAAAATTGGATGTTGGAGTTGCTAAAAATCTGCAGTAAGAACAAATCTATCTGTAGAAGTATGAACAAAATATTGTCATTGTTTTATTATTGTTATTCATCTCGTACTGTGCCTAATTTATATATTTTAGTTTTATCATGGGTACATATGTATAGGCAAAGACATGATACCATAGTATAGTATAGATAGATATTCATAGTATACTTCAGTACTAGCTGTGGTTTCAGGCCTCCACTGGGGATTTTAGACTGTATTCCACATCCATGAATCAGGTAAGACTACTGCATTTGTCTTTTTATTGCTTAGTTATAAGAGTTCTTTATATATTGTGTACAAAAGTTCTGTCAAATTCATAATTTGCAAATATCTTCCCATTTTATGGGTTCTCTTTTCACTTTTTTGATAGCGTACTCTGAGTTACAAAAGTTTTTATTTTTGATGAAGTTCAATTTTTATCTGCTTTTCCTTTTAGTGCTTGTGCTTTTGAGAAACATTAAGTAACCGTTGCCTAAGCCAAGGTTACAAAAACCTTGAGTAAAACCTGCTTTGCTCAAAGAATTTTATAGTTTTAGCCCCTACATTTAGGTCTATTAATCATATTGAGTTAATTTTTGTACCTTGTGTAAGGTAGGAGGTCCAACATAATTTTTTGTATCCAGTTGACTTGGAGAAAATATTTCACCCCCACTGAAAGTCCTTGCACCAAAGTCAAAAGTCAATTGACCTCAAATATGTTGGTTTGTTTCTTGACCTTCATTCACTTCCATTTATCTATACATCTACCTGTATGCCAATACCACACAGTCTTCATTACTGTGCCTTTGCACTAAGTTTTGAAACTAGAAGGTATAAGACTTTAAACTTTGACTTTCTTTTCAGGATTGTTTTGGCTAATTTGTAGGGTCTTATACTTTCACGTGAATTTAAAATCAACTTGTCAACTTCTGCTAAACAAGGTCCTTTGGATTTGATAGTGATCATGCTGAATCTGTAGATCAATTTGTGGAGTATTACCATCTTCTAGTTCATAAACACAGAATGTCTCTCCATTTATATAGTCTTTCATAATTCCTTTTAACAATATCCCATAGTTATCAATGACCTGTCTTGTATTTGCTTTATTAAAGTTATTCCTATGTACTTTATTCTTTTTGATGCTATTATAAATGGATTTTCATTTTATTCTCCATTTTTGTATTTTGTATTATTCATTTCATTTCATTCAGTTCATATGGAAACATAACAAGTATTTGTATATTGATCTTCTATCCCAAAACTTTGCTGAACTCATTTATTAGGTCTAATAGCTTTTGTTGAAGATTTCTTATAAGGTTATATATTCTAAAACTAGAGAAAATTTCACTTATTCCTTTTCTATCTGGATACTTTTTTATTATTTTCCTTGCTTAACAACCTAGGTTTAAACCTGCACTACAATCTAAAATAAAAGCAAAGAGAATTCACATCCTCATCTTGTTTCTGAACTTAGGGAAAGACTTCCAGTCTTTCAACAATGAGTGTGATATTAGCTGCAGGTTTCTTATAAATGCCTTTTCATCCTGTGAGGAAATTCTCTTTTATTCCTAATTTGATATTTTTATTATGAAAGTTAGGTGAAATTTTAAGATGCTTTTTCTGTGATCATTGAGGTGATCATGTGGTTTTTGTCCTTTTTAAAATTAATATCGCATATTACATTGATTGATTTGTATCTGCTGCACTAGTCTTACATTTCTGGAATAAATCCTACTTGACCATGAAATATAATAACCTTTTATAAATTGCTGGCTTAAATTTGGTAGTATTTTGTTGGGGAAGAACAAGAGGACATTAATGAGAAGGTGATTATTAACTATTTTTTTCAAAGCATATTGGGGTAAATAATAATATTAGACATAAGCAGTATTTTATGTCCATATTTCCTATTATACTGCAAGTTCTGTGAAGGCAAGTACAGTATGTGTCTTTCTGCCAATCATTCAGAATGTTCCTTGAAATATAAGTGCATTGGTGACTTCCAAAATAAGTAATCTATGAACCAAAAGACAGGTTATTTGAAAATACAGAAGGGGGGCGAGAGAGAGAGAGAGAGAGAGAGAGAGAGAGAGAGAGAGAGAGAGAGAGAGAGAAAGAGAGAGAAAGAGAAAGAAAAGAACAAAGAAAGTTTATAGGACTTAGGGGATAATAGCAAAAAGGCAAATATTCAAATTATAGAAGTTCAAAGAGGAAAAGAGTGAGACAAAGGTCAAGAAAACTTATTTAAAGAAACAAAAGCATGAAAAATTTCAAATTTGTAGAAATGGGAATGCAAGGATGATTCAACACACACAAGTAATAAATGTGATCCTTCACATTGTCAGGATTAAAACAAAATCATAAGACCATTTTATTTTATTTTTTAACTTTTAATTTTTTTATTTTAAAGATGTGGGGTACAATTCAGGGTTAGGTAAACAAATGTTCATTATGCAGGTACCCTCGTAGATGAGGTGTGCCACCCATTTCCCAGGCAGATTTCCATACTGCCAATCCCATCTCCCCGTCCACCCCCCACCCCACTGCAGTTTCCTACTACTGCCAATCCTTTTCTTATAGTATTGTGGTAGTTGTTCAAGGTCTGCTTATGAGTGAGAATATGTAATACTCAGTTCTTTTTTCTGTGAAAGATCACTCAGTATTATAGACTGTAAGTCCCATATGACCATTTTAATATGCAGAACAAGCATTTGATAAAATCCAACATCCCTTCATGATAAAAAAAACTTGATAAAATAGGAATAGAAGGGAAAAAACCTCAAAATAATAAAAGCCATATATGATAAACTTACAGTCAACATCAAACTGAATGGGGAAAATTTGAAAATATTTCCCCCCAGAACTGGGACAAGGTAATGATGACCACTTTCACCACCTCTACTCAATATAGTACTCAAATTCCCAGCCAGAGCAATTAGGCAAGGGAAAGAAATACAGGGTATTCAAATTGGAAAAGGAGAAATCAAACCATCTCTGTTTGCAAGTGATATGATTTTATACCAATAAAATTCTAAATATTCCTCCAAAACATTCCTAGACTTAGTAAATGAATTCAATAAAGGCTAAGTTTGCAAAATAAGCACACACAAATCAATAGCACTACTACACATCAATAATGACCAAGCTGAGAATCAAAGTCAAATCAAGAACTCAATTCTATTTACAATATCTTCTCAAAATAATAAAATACATAGAGGAGGTGAAAGATCTCTACAAGGAGAACTACAAAACACTGATGAAATAAATCATAGAGAAAGTAAACAAATGAAAAAAACATCCCATTCTCAGGGATTGGAAGAAGCAAGATTGTTAAAATGCATACTACCCAAAGTAATCAACATAGTCAATACAATGTCTGTTAAATTACCAGCATTATTTTCACAGCAATTCTAAAATTCATATGGAACCAAAAGAGTCCAAATAGCCAAAGTAATCCTAAGCAAAAAGAACAAAGCTGGAGACATCACATTGCCTGACTTTACAGTATACTACAAGGCTATAGAAACTAAAATAGCAGGTGATGGTAAAAGGGTAGATACATGGAGAATTCAGACATAAACCCAAATACTAACACCAATTGATCTTTGACAAAGCAGACAAGAACATACACAGGGGACAGGACATCCTAGTCAACAAATAGTGCTGGGAAAATTGGATAGCTACATACAGAAAAATGAACTAGATCATGATCTCTCACCATATACAAAAATTAACTCAAGATGGATTAAAGACCTAAGTGTCAAATCTGAAACCATAAAAATACTAAAAGAAAACCTAGAGAAACTTCTTCTGGACATTAGCATAGGCAAATAATTTATAGTCAAGGTCCCAAAAAACAAATGCAACAAAAACAAATATAAATAATGGTACAT